>NC_065595.1:900000-1197500 GCF_024542745.1 Macaca thibetana thibetana
CCTGTGTTAAATGTTCAATAGCGTGTCACCCACAGGGCTTGAATTAGAACTCCCTCTCTGACTTTCCCGCATGTTACTAAGTACACAGAGAGTCTAAAATTGTGCTGGGGATGATGCAGTCCCGTAATTGAGGGCATCAGCGACACACTCCACATTACCAAAAAAGGCACACGGGGGTCAGCAGGGACCCATCGTAAGGGAGGGAGGCGGCACCTGGGCATCGCCGTCTCCAGTGGGAAGTGAGGGTGTAGCTCTACCATTGCTTCTTCCAATAAAACTTCTTCCCCACAAGCTGTAAATGATGCCAATGCTCCCAAGGCTAATTTCCAATTCACACAGTGAAAGGTTACGATTACATTTTGACCTGTAAATTGCATCTTTCCGTGAACACCCTGTCATCTCATTGGTGCCCCACTGCAGTCAGGACTGAGCTTTCTATATTTGGTGACTCACATCTGTTTATTATTTAGTTTACGCTCGGTTTCACAATCCATTTGAGCAAACAGTAGCTTATAACAAAAATCAGTTAAACTTCTTATACCTAGCCTAGCATTCCATCTAATTGTTTTTAATTTGTAATCACCTTGAGGATTAACTCTATATAATGCCAACCAGAAAAAAAGAATATCCAAAGTTTTCATAAGATATAGATACTTGAATTACTGTTCTAATGTAACTTGCCTATTGTTGGACCGAATTTTGACAATATAAAATTAAACATAGCCAGGCATGGTGGCATATGCCTGTAATCCCAGCTACTCGGGGGGCTGAGGCAGGAGAACAGCTTGAACCCAGGAGGCAGAGGTTGCAGTGAGCTGAGATCGCACCACTGCACTCCATCTCAAAAAAAAAAAAAAATATATATATATATATATGTGTGTGTGTGTGTATGTATATATATATATGTGTGTGTGTGTGTGTGTATATATATATATAATTTGCCGGATGAAATAACTACAAGAAAAATAATTTCAGCGAGGATATGCAGTACTTTTAGAATCTTTGCTCCTGAATTCATACCTAAGTACTCAGGACTTCATGCAGACCTGGTCCTCCTTACTGAAGATACATCAGAGGAACCGCTGGTTCCCATGGACACGGGAGATTCTCCAGTTTTGGTTTGGAGCTTTCATATCTTATTTCATGCTCTGCAGCTCTGCAGCAGGTGAGTGTGGGGACTTGACTAGGTGAAGGCAGCCTAGCGAATTCTCTTTGTACATCTGAAATATAGTCATGACGTTCTTTTTGGAGGCTCTTAGAAATAACTTACATCTAGGGACAGCAGATGTAGAAATTAAAAGAAAACTGCAAAGGATTGATGAGTTTGAGTCTATTATCTTCCTAAAGACGTTTGAGAGATTAAAATATACACTTTCCTAAAGTACGCAAGCTCCCTCCCAACGTAACACCCACAGCATCCTGAGGCTTCCTAGTACGTAAGCTCCCTCCCAATGTAAAACCCACAGCATCCCGAGGAAGTGGGACAGGGTTTTCCAAGCAATGAGGGCAGGCCGGTGGGAGTTCTGCACGGCCAGCCAACCAGATGGCCCACATGCAGATCCAGCAAAGACAACCTGTCATTACAACTCCCAACTTCAGAATCAAGCTGTCCGAGCAAGACTGGGGATTAGCTTCCAACAATAGACAGTTATGGGGACTGACGGCAGCTAGCTCAGTGTCAAATACATTTGTTAGAGACCCATTCTCTGACTGTCCCCCTGGCCCGGCCCCGGGGCTCTCATGCTCCTGGTGTGTGTGGAGTGCTGGCTGCCTGCGGCCAGGCCCTCCGCATCACTCTCCACCCTGCGGTCTTAGTTTCGGCTCAACCCCAGGTCTCCAGAAGGCCCCGTTGACCACCTGATCAGAGCACTGTGTGCGCCTCCCCTTCCCCGGCAGAGGACATACTCGCACTGCGCCTCCGCTGCGTTCCAGGGACCAACACTCCCAGGTCCGGGCTCCTTCCCTCCCAGAACCTCAGTACCCCACACAGGTCCAGGTGCGCTGTGCTCACCGATTTAGACTCATTTCTTGAATACATGAAAGCTGAAAATCTCCTGTTTAAAATGATTTAAAAGTGGAAAGCTGAGTGGAATTCTGAAGACACGGCAAAACCACAAATGGGACACATTCTCAGCAATCCGTGTCAGGACTCTCCGGGCCCTGGACAGCCTGGTGAGCTCACGGCTGCAGGGCAAGCGGGCTCTGAGTTGAAAGAGAGTCGCTCTCTCCCTGAAGTTACTAGTGTGCCTCTCAACCATTTATTCACATATAAAATGCAAATCACCTGAAAGCAGCAAATAGGTTAATACTAAATTAATTAAATCAAAGAGTATTCCTGTGAGCCAAGTTCTGTAGATGCAGAAATCACGGCAATATTTGCTTCAGGACTTTATTTTAGATTTATTTACATGGAGAATCACATACATGCATCACCTCTACAATCAATTCAATCCCGAGGAACTCGAAACTGAATTCTGGCAATAAAGGAAACGGAAACGTGGTGCAGATATTCTTTAGGCCGGTTTCCTTAAATCTTTTTGTGCTATCACTGTGGGACACTGAGGACAGCGATTCCAGCTGCAGGACTTGTCTTGTTAAGCGGAGAGAGGTAGGGAAGGGAACAATGCGGAGGACGGCGCAAGCCAGTGAAGCAGAGACCCCCATGGAGCCGTTCAGTGTTCCCTCTCGATCCACTCACATTAGCCAGGAGAGGCAGGCCCCTCCCAAACTGTTAACTCTTCCCTCCGTATTCACTCACATTTCAAACACTCTACATATACGAGGACATTTTATTTTCTTATTGAAGCACTTCTGGAAGTCAGCTTACATGTCTTTAACGAGGCAATATTTAACAGTGCTAAAATGTTTGTCCCTCAACCTTGATTTTTAGTGTCTGACATGGGTCTCCAACTTTCCTGAAAGTGAAGCAGAGAAGCCCGTCCTTGCTTCCTTCCACTGCAGGTCCCAGAACACCCAAGGCCTCTCCAGTGAAGGCACAGCCAGCTGGGAGTGAAACGGGAGGCTGCAATGCTGGCACTCACCGGAATACCACACAGATGGTCATGATGACCCTGTGCCTAGAAAAGCACTTTTCTTCCCTAACATTTTTAACATTTTTCCAATCTCACAAGGACACAAGTTAAAGGAAGACCATACCACCTGGAGCTGTCACCTTGTTCTGCAGAGGAAATATGACTGGGTGATCTATAGTGAGATCTGAAGCTGTGCTACCGTCTGCAGTGACCCTGTGTCTCCCATACAATTACAAGATAAATACTAAAGGCCAAATATCACAAAGAAGAAACTGGTTAAACCACTATTGTAAAATAATCACAAAAAAGGACAAAGCACTTAAACATATCTGAACTTTTATTCGGTAATTTTCTGAAAGGTGCATATATACAGTGTTTCTTCAAGTTGTCAATAAAATCTGAGCAAGCAGCAGGTTCCATTTTTAAAAGCTTAAATCCATACGTGACTCGGACGGCCTTCGTTCCTACCTAAAGTCCTTGTCTTGTCCTAGGTCCCACCCGGACGTCACATCTAGTTTTCATGTCTTCTCTTGGCTGTTACAGTTGCTTGGCCCTGCCCAGTTTTTGATGACCTCGACAGTTTTGAGACGTAGTGGTCGGGTATTTTGTAAAACATCGCTCAATTTGATTTGTCTGGTGATTTTCTCACGAGTAGACTGGGGCTGTGGGTCTGGGGAGGGCGACCATGAAGGTGAGGTGCTGCTGATCACATCCTGTGGGGGCTGCGTCTAGCAATGCAGCTTTTCACTGCTGATGCTGACCTTACTCACCTGACTAAGGTCATCCAGTTCCTCCTTTCCCCCTTTCACACCATGCTCTTTGGGAGGAAGTCCTCGTGCGTAGCCCACATCTAGAGGAGGAGGAATTATGCTCCCCAACTTGTGGGTTCAGTAGCTACACACGTGATCCTTTTTAACAGGAATTCTTGTGCATGGGAGATCTTTCTCTCCCATTCATTTATTTATTCCTATCAGTTTGGACTCCTGCATATTTGTTTCATACTGTGGGCTATAATCCAGGGCGACCGACTTTGCGGCTCATACTGTTCCAGCATTCACCACAGGGAGCTTTTCCAGTTGGCTTCTGTGTCCCTCTCACACACCCCCTGCCACGCAAGCAGCTTTCTCTGTTTGTTGGCTGGCTTTGAGCAATTCCTTACTTTCTGGCAGTACCAGACGCTCCAGGCTCAGCCTGGGTATTTCCTGCCTTGGTTCTAGAATCAGCCATTTCTCCAAGGAGCCCTGTGTGTGTTCTACCACACGATGACCACGTTTCCACCACCCTGGAGAGGTGCATGCTCTTTTACCGTTCTTTGGCACTCACCCCACTGTTGCCAGCATAATCCTGGACTTACCAAAGTCTAAGTAAATCAGCACCTTTACCTGTACTCTAAGGACCTCAGAGTAATTTAATTCCATTGACATCAATCACCTCTTAACTTTTGGCTATTACCACGTATCTTTATAGTTTTTCTATATTAGATCCCACAAATCACTACTTTTATGAGGTATTTTACAGTCAATATTCATATCTCTTTTTGGTGATGTAGTTGTTCAAATCTTTTGCCAATGTTTAAATTCAGGTGATGTTTTCTCATTACTGAGTTATGAGAATTCTTTATATATTCAGCATACTAGTCACTTATCAGGTAAGTATTCTGCAAACATTTCCTACAAGTCTGTGGCTTGTCTTCATTTTTTTTTTTTTTTCAAATTTATGTTGAAATTCTAATTTATCTTATTTTCTTAACAAATATCTTTAGAAAAAAAATAAATTTTACTTTGAAATTCAATTTATAATTTTTTTTTCTTTTAGAACTTTTGCTTTTTTGTGTCCTTAGACATAACTGTCTAACTCTTTCTTGCTCAAGAAAAGTTCTTACAGTATGTGATTTATTTGTGCCTCAAAATAACTGACCTATAAAACTGGTCAAAAGCCATTTTGGGTGATTTTTCTAAATTTCTCTTCTCATCTACTCAGATTTTATGGAGTCAGTTTTGAAATTTGTTTCTCCAGAAACCAGTTATTTTACTGTCTTTGAAAACATAAGCATTTGATCTGCATTTCATATTTCTTATAAACTTTTAAACCTATTTCATATGTGTGAACTTAGTTTACATTCACTGTTTTGTATTTACTGTGTTTTGCCAATAATCTTCCCATTTCATTTAACCTTTCAAAGAGTCAGCTTTTGAATGACTGCTTACTCAATCATTATTTTTATGTTTTCCTTTACTTTTTCTTCCTCCCACTTTCCTTTGGTTCTGTTCTTCTTACTGATTTAGTTTGATGCCAAGTTAACATATGTTCATTTCTTTCTCTTGATGCACAGGGCATCTGGTGAGGGTGCCAGGCGCTCTCTGACATGTTGGCTGTGCTGCGGTGGGGCTGCCGTCCTGAGGTCACTGCTACTGCTGACCACATTTGAGAGGTGGATCCCTGCAAGAGCTACTCCCTGTTTCCCACGGAGACCACTTTGATCTCTGCCCTCTTTGCCACAGCTTCTTTGAGGCCATTATTTGCAGTCTTTGGTTGGACTGTATACTAAATGTGTTAGCTGCCAACAGGACAGGCATGGGAAGAAGGTTGCTGAGGGGTGGATGGAAATTCTCGGGTGTGCGCCTCAGAAGCCGTCTCCACAGCAGCAGCTGACATGTGGCTGCAGTCCTCACATTCAGGTGGTGGGTGGAAGGTTGCAGTGGACATTTTTCCCTGTTTTCCTTGGATGCTATCAGGGATGGTGCAGGCAACCACAGAACACAATCTCCACCTGCACGACCGGCCATTCATCAATTAGATTTTTCTTTACTCAGTCGGGAGCTCTCTAATAATCGTACTTCCGACGCCATCACTTGATCTCTTTCAAAGCGATTGTGTCCGCATTCAATAAAAAACTGGCAGAGTAGTTTATCAAGTACCCCTTGTGTGCTTCTATATTAATATGGAATTAACTGCTGCCTGACATTATGATAGGAAGTAATCTCTGAAATGCAGAAAGACCAGAATTTAAAGGTTTAGTACATTTCAAATGACTATTTCTCTGATACTGAGCTGTTAGAAATTTCTAATAACGTGATTCTTGACAATACAAAGGCAAAAAATAATTAAGATGTGAATGGAAAAAAATATATGTAAGCGGGAACCTGAGCTGAATCTCATGCACAGGCTGCTTAGCAACACACTGAAGTAATCTCTACCACAGGCAATTTGTTTACACACTTGCACTTCTCCGTGCTAAATAACCACTCTGGGAAACAGACCCAAGAGTAGCATAGCCAGGAGTAATATCATATGAGAGAATACAAATTACGGGACAATTTTTATCATTAATAATTCTCTGTAATTCCATTATTCAGAAATTTCTGAGCTACTATTCTTAAAAGTTAGGGAGAAATTCCTTTATCATATTAGCCATTCACATAGGCAGCTGCCTGCTACACTATAAATATACATTTTCTTACCATGCACTTTATACATCACAATTTAATCACTGAGATTTCATCATTTTTGATTGTGATTATAATCATCTTTATATTTTAATGGAATTATTAACATAAGATGCAATTTGATCATCTGAAAAGGCTGCTAATCAATATTCACAGACAGGCTATGTAGTATTTATTCTCTATCGGTCCTGAAGGTCACAGAGTGAAGGCTCTATGTCACTGACAATGATTTGCTCCTCACAAATATATTGACAAAATACCACAATTAGTCTTGCTTCAATAGGCACACACGATAAAATGAATTAAAAAATACAGCACGCCTCATGCATTAGTGCCTACTTCTGTAAACCCAAAAGCAATACTATTAATAACCCACTTGTGCTCTGTCATTAATTCTAGCTGATTCTTGCACACAAATACTAGAGTCAGACAATGACAGCTACATTCTGAAATAATATTTAAATATGGAACTTACCAACATGAGAAAACGCAGCCACAGAGGGGAAAAGAATGAGACTACTAAACAGCCAGGCTAGAGGAATAAGCAGTCATTGAGAATCACAGTCACTCTGTTCGGACCAAAAGAGGCCAGCGGTCTTCAAGGTTCCTTCCACCCCATGCCTTCATCACTTGAGCTGACACCCTCTGCACTCGGAGGCTCTGCCCACCGAGCTTCTGTCCTTCTCCAAGGGCTCATGCCACCAGTTCGGTGCTAGTGTTCTGTGACTGCACTGGACATATGCCCGAACAGTTAAACAGAGCTGAATTTTAATTCTGTGAGGGAATTTCCAGAGGGCATTTAACGTTTGCTCAGCTGGAGCCTGCTATGCTGAGCCTGCGGAGACCAAGTGATAGGCAAGCAGAACTTCCTACTCTTAGAGAAAATGAAATATTGATCACTTATTATAAGAAACAATGACCAGAGCATAAGTAGGTTCCACATTATGAATACAAAATCAGTTATTTACACTTTGACATCACCATCACGTCTATACCTTCAAGTATCATATCACCAAATATACCACACAAGACACATCACACTTCAAGTGTTTAATTGCTTATGCCTCACATGACCTTTAAGGATTTAAAATTAATTTCTCAGAATTCACTTATTTGTATAACACAGATTCATCTAGGCGCATGTGTAGGTAAGGTGAAAGATTGTTTCTGCTTTAGGAAAAATGAAAATCAAAGACTGCTTATTTCGTGAAGAACAGCAACTGTGTATCAGCGACTAAAACTAGGGCATTCTACTTACTAAACTCCCATCCTTCCCAACGACCGAGATAACACAGCACCACAAACAGGGTTTAAGAGGCTGGTGCGGGTGCACAGTGGGTGAAACTAGTTAAGCCTCTCAAATGATAATGTTGCTTATTAACCATAGATGTTGTGATAGGTCAGAGCTGAGGTTAAATAGAAAACATCAATTGAACCATTTCCCTAAATAAAGCTCCAGGGTGCAATATTCTAAGCACTTTATTCGATAAAAAATGCTTTTAAAATGGTACTTTGGTGATCGGGAAACACTGCTATCATCCGTCAACCTAACTGCAGCAAAGTTCAATAAGCTAAATAACGAACCATTTAGATGATTTTCCTGAGGCTTTAGGGACTTGCAAACATTGTATCAATAGAGCTCTTTAAAAATTATGATGAAGTCTATTGTTTTCATTTTCAGATTTAAAACACGTTTTAGGGATTTTTAAAAGGTTATTTAATGTTCTGCTATTTTTAATCATTGTCCAGTTTCCCAAGTAGAGACATTTAGACAAGTAAAAAAACTTAACTGTAAGGTTAGCAATGTCTATATTACAATTTCTCTAAATTCTTAATAATCTTGGAGTCAATGAAATCTCTATTGTGAATTCCCAATTTAAGATTCAAAAAGTATTATGACTTATATTAAAACTTAAAAATAAAAACTCCCAGATACTTTGAATAAAAAATGTGGAATAAGGTAATATGGTAAACATATAACACAGTATTTTTAAAACTTCAAATACAATTTTCTTTGGGAAAAATCTCTAGTCTAGGTTTCTCAGACTTATAATAGAAAAACACTTCTTTTTCAATGCATAATCACATGACATTTTTGAGAATTTCCAGAATGCCATAACAGAAAAAACAATGCATTTAACCCTTTCTTGGTAGGAATAACGGGGGCTTGCCTCCTCCTACAGAGCAGTTGCTTGTGACCTGTGTTTGTCTCACAGCCCACGCTAGAATGCTAAAAAGACAGCAACTGATAAACCTTACAAGTCTCAACTCATCAACTTGTCGGTCGAGATGCCCAGATTCGCTTATGCCTCTTTGCTCAGATTTTCTATTACTAAATAAATAGATCTGACACATACACACATCCTAATTGCGAAAGTGGTTCTGAGTTTAGCTACACAGATTTTTACGTATCTATCAGTCAACACAGTCTATGAACTACAATAGGGCTGATGACTAAAGGAAGCTTAACAACCGAGCCCACTGACAGAACGGGGCAGGCAGCGGCATGCTGGCAGGGAGGAGGAGTGGAGCTCGGGTTTCCACATTTCCTCAAAGCTGAAAAACCCTGTACGATGATGACATTGTATTCTGGAACTTTTCAGAAATCTAATACTTCAACTGATCCCAATTTTCACAGACTTTGCCAATTATTTTCTGAAAAGAGAGAAGTGACAATGTGATTCACAGGAAGGAATTTAAGTTCTTCATCATAATTTCACATTTGTACCAAAAAGGCAAATACCATCTAAACTTTGGGACACGGCCTTGCTAAACTATAGGAAACCAGCTCCTACTTAAACTTCCAATAATATGGCTTTAAGGACCAATATTCCTATAGATGTGTTTTATTCCCCTCCTCCGCCTTGACCAGTAGCTCCCCGCACCATCTTTCCACACCGTCAAGGTTCGCTCAGCAGGCGGCGCTCGTGAGCCCCTGAAAAGAAGGCGGATGTGGCGCAAGGAAGATAAAGCCTGCTGCTCAAAACCTGCAATACACATGGAGAGAGATACCCACCCAAAAGACACATGGGAATCCTGCGAGCCAATGGGCAGCTGGGGACCCCCGGCCGGGGGTGAGGGCAGCCAAGGGATGTCAAGCTAGGGACGAGCACAGAAGGAGCAAACGGGCGAGTGCTGGGACGCAGCTGCACACAAGCTTGGCACAGCTTTGTTGAACAAAATGTTTTGAATAATTATAAAAGTAATGGAGTGACTACAGAAATTTCAAGTAGTAATATAACTGCATTCAGGAAAAACTAAATGATCCCTTTATGCCAGTCCACAGAAGGCACCACTCAATCCACATGTACCCACCATCACCAATTACTGATGTGTCCAGAAGAGCATCTGCATGGGGCAGTGGTCGAATCCAAGCAGGGAAGCCAAGCCCAGCACCTTGCGAAGGCGCGTGAGCAGACCGGTCTGAACACTGTGCATGGGGATCACTGGAGGGAAGGCGGTAGGCACACGGAGCTACTCAGAGAGGTCTTGGGAACAGAAGGCATTATGTGTTTGACAGCAAAAGCCTGACACGAGGGAAGGCTGCACGGCTGCGTGTAAGTGTGCCCGGTCACACCAGGCACGGAGATTCTCACGAAAGGCTCGATGAAACACAGAAGCTCTGGTGACGGTGACCGCGTGGTGACAGAGGAACGTGTACTGGCTGTGACGCAGGGCCGTGCCATCACAGCGGCATCACTGACACTTATCTAGAGACAGGAAGGCGGCGGGAGTGTGGAGAAGGATGGAAAGCCAACCTGCGATCCGCGGAGTCTGAGAGGAGATAAGTGATCCGTGTTCTCAACTTCCCATGTTTATAAAAACCACTTTCACTGTTTTCGCTACTTTTTCACCATCCTTTAGGTTCTTACCTGGCTAATGATGTGTCATAATTACTAAATTGGTCTAGTTTGTTTAGAGTAAGTTAGTATCTTGACTAAACAACAAAAAGAAAAATGCCTATGTAACTAAAGCTTTAAATAAGCAAGCTTGTTTTCCGAAGTCTAGCCGTGGCTTATACTTTGTCAAATACCATAAATCTGCGGGCGCATTTAGGCTTTCTTCTTCCTGAGGTCACTGTATCAGGGGATGTTTATATCTGTCCCCCGGACAGCTTCAGCTGAATCCCCTAAGAGTCACCACCACAAAAAGTGTACAGAAAATTTAAAACATTGGTGGAGGAGGGCCTCACATCCTCACATTCACCCTAGTTTATCAAACTTTAGTTACATAGGCATTTTTCTTTTTGTTGTTTAGTCAAGATACTAACTTACTCTAACCAAACTATACCAATTTAGTAATTATGACATGTCATTACCCATGTAAGAACCTAAAGGATGGTGAAAAAGTAGCCAAAACGATGAAAGTGGTTTTTTTAAACGTGGGAAGTTGAGAATATGGATCATTCACCTCAAGTCCTAAAAGTAAGTCAAAGGGAAAGATTTATAAAATGCAATGGTTCTCAATTGTGGGGTGCAACCTTTTAGATTTTCAAAATGGAGAAATGTCCAGCCCCAGCCCAGCATTTCTTTTTGTTTTTTATTTTATTTATATATATATATTTTTTGAGACTGAGTCTTGTTCTGTCACCCAGGCTTGAGTGTAGTGGCATGATTTTGGCTCACTGCAACCTCAGCCTTCTGGGTTCAAGCAATTCTCCTGTCCCAGCCTTCCAAGTAGCTGGGATTGCAGGAGCCTGCCACCGCATCCGGCTAATTTTTTGTATTTTTGGTAGAGACAGGGTTTCGCCATGTTGGCCAGGCTGGCCTCAAACTTCTGACCTCAGGTGATCCACCTGCCTCGGCCTCCCAAAGTGCTGGGATGACAGGCATGAGCCACCACGCCCAGCCCCGGTCCAGCATTTCTGTAATAGGGGTGCTAGTGTGCATACATAAAAAGTTAAGTATTTTAAAAAAGAAGGAAACCCCTAGACATCTACCTGATGTACAGACAAGTTTAAAACCCCCTTGCTTATGTGTGTGTCTTTCCTTCCCAGGAAAGTGGTTCCCACATCCGCACACAGACATGAGAATCGCCTTCAGGACACGAGATCTAGTCCCATGGTCCTGGAAGCCTGTGCCCCGTCAGGACACGGTCACAGTGAGCGCTCATGGAAAAAAGATGAATGACATTACTGGTTGTTTCCTGAGCCATAAAGTGGTAGAATTCTTCTGCCTCTAGAAGCCTAGACAAGAGACTCCTGCTTTGAGGCAATTTTAAAGTAAAAGTCGCTTGCCACCTTTGGTCAGCTCTGCAGACAGCATAGCTCCTCCTCAATTATCAACACACATTTATTCTGTTCTGTCTTCTTTGGGCTACAAATCGGTTCTAGTTATTACTCATAAGGCAATTTTCCAAACATTCTAAACTCATAGGTGTATATTCTGACTTCTTACTTAATTTTAATCAGCAAAATGACGATGCCCTTCCCAGCGCTGGAAATGCCGTACTATGCATGATCAGGTGCACACGCCAGCTCTGCTTCCTCATGGTGGCCACAGTCTGTCCCTATTCTCACCTTTCCACGGCAAGGACTTGAGTCTCTGCTGCAAGATGTATTATCACCAGAGAAAGAGGCTCTCTCACGCCCCTCTACTCTTCTTCCTGTCTCTTCTCCACGTGCCTCCCTGTCTGTCTGGCCCACCTGCTGATCAGCAACAGAGGGGTTTTAGGCTCATATTTCCACTGTCTGTGGAATTAGAATTGAGCACCTTTCATATCTATACATTCAGAAATTGAACGAGTATCCTAACACTTTCTAAGATACAAATTTTAGTTTTTTAACCTATGAATTTGCTTTGTCTTTGTTTAGAATCTTAATTTTCTACTCGTTCAATAGTCATGGAACCTACACTCACTCTGCATCTTCTTTTGTTTAAATAGCTTTATGGAGACACTATTCACCCACTTAAAATGTACAATTTAATTGATTTTAGCATATTCACAGAGTTGTGTAACCAACATGATAATCTATTTTAAAACATTTTCATCCCCCTAAGAGAAACCTTCTACTTGCTAAAGGTCACTCCTCAGCCCTTGACCTTTTACCTGCTGGGGATCACTCCACAACCCCTGATCTTGTACCTGCTGGGGATCACTCCTCCCCTGACCTTCCATCTGCCGGAGATCATTCCTCTCATGACCTTCTACCTGCCGGGGATCACTCCTCCTCCCCTGACCTTCTACCTGCCGGGGATCACTCCTCCTCCCCTGACCTTCTGCCTGCCGGGGATCACTCCTCCTCCCCTGACCTTCTACCTGCCGGGGATCACTCCTCCTCCCCTGACCTTCTACCTGCCGGGGATCACTCCTCCCCTGACCTTCTACCTGCCGGGGATCACTCCTCCCCTGACCTTCTACCTGCCGGGGATCACTCCTCCCCTGACCTTCTACCTGCCGGGGATCACTCCTCCTCCCCTGTCCTTCTGCCTGCCGGGGATCACTCCTCCACCCCTGACCTTCTACCTGCCGGGGATCACTCCTCCACCCCTGACCTTCTGCCTGCCGGGGATCACTCCTCCTCCCCTGACCTTCTACCTGCCGGGGATCACTCCTCCTCCCCTGACCTTCTACCTGCCGGGGATCACTCCTCCCCTGACCTTCTACCTGCCGGGGATCACTCCTCCCCTGACCTTCTACCTGCCGGGGATCACTCCTTCCCTGACCTTCTACCTGCCGGGGATCACTCCTCCTTCCCTGACCTTCTACCTGCCGGGGATCACTCCTCCTCCCCTGACCTTCTACCTGCCGGGGATCACTCCTCAGACCCTGTCCTTCTACCTGCCGGGGATCACTCCTCCACCCCTGACCTTCTACCTGCCGGGGATCACTCCTCCCCTGACCTTCTACCTGCCGGGGATCACTCCTCCTCCCCTGACCTTCTACCTGCCGGGGATCACTCCTCCACCCCTGACCTTCTACCTGCCGGGGATCACTCCTCCCCTGACCTTCTACCTGCCGGGGATCACTCCTCCCCTGACCTTCTACCTGCCGGGGATCACTCCTCCTCCCCTGACCTTCTACCTGCCGGGGATCACTCCTCAGACCCTGTCCTTCTACCTGCCGGGGATCACTCCTCCTCCCCTGTCCTTCTACCTGCCGGGGATCACTCCTCCTCCCCTGACCTTCTACCTGCCGGGGATCACTCCTCCTCCCCTGACCTTCTACCTGCCGGGGATCACTCCTCAGACCCTGGCACCTGCTGCTCTGCTGTCTCCATGGGTCTGTCTGCTCTGGACGTGTCATGGCAATGAAATCACATAGGTCTGCTGGTTGCCTTCTGCACCTGCCTTCTTTCACTGAGCAAAAGGTTTCAAAAGTGCTTCAACACCATCACAGACACGGCTCCTTCCTGCCATTTGTGATTGGATGATGCTCCATGTGTGCGAACAGACCCCATTTTATTGATTGATTGATAGCTGATAGACATTTGGGCTGCCTCCACTTCCCGGCTCTAACACTGCTGTGAACATTAACATACGGGTCTTTGTTCTCATGTCTTTCGGGTGTACACCAAGGAGTGGAATTGTGAGGCATATGGTAATTCCATGTTTAATTGTTTCAGGAACACCCAGACTGTTCTCTAGAGTGGCTGCGCACTGTTCCAATCCCACCCGCAGTGCACGAAGGTTCCAATTCCTCTGCGTCCTCTCAGCACCTGCTATGGTCTGTCTTTTTGATTCCTGTTATCCTGGTGGGTGTGAAGTTGCGTCTTGTCTCTTGGCTGAGATTCTATTCCATTATGGGGGGGGACGATGGCGCTCTTTTGTAATAAACTCATCAACCAGAACCACCAGACTCCTCTCTTAAAAACATTAGATCTGATTTTTCTCTTTTTATTTTCACTGAAGGTACCCCCCACCACCAATTATTTATGTATATGACACAGTTTTACAAAGTATCGGAAGATACTAGTTTGTTTACAGTGCTTCTGTGGTTGGCTTGATTACGGAACTATCTCAAGAACCTTGAAGGGACAAGGTGTATATAAAACTGTATATAAAATATACTAAGACATTAATTAAATAAATTTGATAATGATTTTACTGATCTAAAAATCAAAGAATGATGTAAAGTTAGAAATAACTAATTTACCATGTTTAAGATCTTACCATTTCTGTAGGTTTTGGAAATTTACATTCCGATTTTCTTTTGAAACAAATGCCCTGTATCGAAAATCTGGCAAAATATGTGTAAATTTAATATGGAAACCTGATGATTCAATTTGGACACGGAATCCAAGAAACCGGATGATGTAGCCATCCCAGTCCCAAACTTCAACAGTTTTATAACATGCAGCTTTGACACAAATTAGTTTATGGAATCAGTAAACCTCGCTGGCATTTCTCATGCTGTTCCCTGTGACCAGCCCTGGGTGTTCTGGGATGTGCCGAGACGCGCCGGCCGCACGTCTGCATCTGCAAGGCCCAGGCTGCGTCAGAGGCTACATGCTGGAATGAGCTGGGCAGTTTTCAACCTACAGCTAAAACATACATTAAAGCTACGGTAAACTGCTCCTCTATATTCCCCACCCCAGAAAGAATGAATCCTCATGACTTTTGAGTCCAAATGGAACGCACAAGCTCCCACGGTTTTGTGCTCTGACTGACCTCATCGGGGCTGGAAGCCTGGTAGGTGCGGTTCTCATCACTGAAGTCTTGGTCAGCCTCTGCGAACTCAGTCTCCCCAGTAACGCCGGCCCGAGACTCATACACAGGGGTCACGTTGTGACACAGCACGATGGCTTTCACGGCTTCATGGATTCGACTGCTGACACTTTTCCTAACTTTGGGAGCTGAAGATTGGGCTTTTCTTGGTGGAGTTGAACCAGTATTGTTTCCACCAGCTTGAGACTGCATCTTTAGAATATGAAACGTCACGTAATTAAAGATAGAGCAAAGAGATCTCGTTAACATGGAATTATTAACATATATGATTTTTATAAGTGAAGTAGCTAGAAATAAGTAGCCTCATTTGATTCTGATTATCTCCTAGAAAGCACTGATTAATGAGTTATATTTTTAAGCCTAGTACTATGAAGCGCTTTGATACATCCAGGTTGTCAAATACACCAAAATATTCACTATACTACTTAAAAATCTGATAATTTGTTTTGACTGTATTCATTTCAACAACGGCAATGATTTGCTATGTCATTAAACCCCTATTTATTCATGACTTCTAAAAGCAGAGTCAGTTAAATAACAAAATGAAATGGTATACTTACAACTGCTTTCAGCTTTCTTTAAATAGTGTTGTACATAAAATTGTATAAAGCTAAAAGCAGGACAATATTTTTAAGAATCTTCCCTTAATACCATAAATTAATCCTGCTTTCAGTAGTCTCAGTTTAGACAGTCCAGTTTTGTGGATAATAACAACCGAATACAATCCTAAGTTGCATTCAGAGGAAAAACGACTCCAAGTCACATCTTAGAATTCTGCTCCCTTAAAATACAATCCTAAGTTGCCTTCAGAGGAAAAACGACCCCGTGTCTTATCTCGGAATCCTGCTCTCTCAAAGCAAGTCCTCATTTAGGGCTTATGTCTGTGCCTGGCTCTCCTCAGCCTCAGCCGTGTTTAAGAGGTTTCACGGCACCACCGAAGTGATAACTTTTTATTATTCACCTCCTATGTGGTGGAGGGTGTCAGAGGACACTCCCCCTGACCCGAACAGGGCGTCAAACGTTTCTTCAGTTGACTTCGGAGTAACTCATGACAATCCTCCTTAGCAACCAAGACTCTCACGTTTGGACGGAGTGCACAGATCCAATGAACTGTGAATCTCCTGCCCATCAAATTACAGTGGTGCCGAATGAAGGGTTTAACTTTCTGCTCAGCTGGTGCTGCCTTTCAGTGAGGACCCAGCCCATCTGCGCCTGCTCACGCTGCTGCGGGACAGCAAACTCAGCTGGCTCCCTCCTTCCAAACTACGTGATGTTTGCTGATGCCTGCACAATTTAATGTCACACAAATTCCATGAAAGATTATGCCCTCTATCACCAAATGCCTCCAGCGGGGAAATATAATCAGGTTATAAAAGATTTGTGTTGCACGGCAGTGGACCTACTAGACTCCTGTCGTCTTAGTAATAAAACAGAATACCAATAGAGAATCAGACCAATTTCACATAAGAAGTACTGTCTGTTCAGCTAACAGAAGCTTTCAGCAAAAATGATTTTTAAAAGTTCTCTTAGGTGGAAGCACAGTATTTACTGTGTTTATATAATGATGCTTCATCTTTTCTGCTTTTAATTTTTCCTAATAACTTATTTGAAGCTATTAAAATTACATTCACAGATAATAATTTTTAAAAAGCAGATCTCATCTGGTACTATTTCAATGTAGAAATAGATTCCTGGGAGAAACTGTACTTCTTCTCCTTTAAAGATTTTTCTTCTATTAATAAATATCCTAGGTTACAAATATTCTGTATCTAAATGAATTACATCCAAAATAATAATGTGTTTGGCTGTGTATACATATGTTTGTTTGCTTATGTGTGTGGATAAACATTCCATATGCTAAATATATACACATATGAGACTTCTTCCATTTGACAGCATGCCAACAGTAAAGCTTATGCCAGACTGGTAGCAAGTATACAAGAAAGAGAAGGTTTTCAAAAACCTGAATACAATGCTGACCACCGTATGCTACTCTGGAGTTGTCAAGAGTAGAAACGCTGCAATGGGAAAGTGTCATTTAGTCTAGTCTCTGCAAAAATCAAGTTTGAAACAAATTACTGTTTGTTTCAAAAAGTCTCCTAGACTCCACAGCTGACATCGCTGAGTGGCCTCTGCAAGTCTGGGCAGTAGTGCCGTGCAACGCTGGGAACTGTCACCCCCCAAGGCAAGCTGTGTACACTTTTGAACCCGATAGGCCTTAGCTCGTTATTATGTGTATTACTGTATTCAAAATAAATCAACAAACAAGCAGAAAAAGGGCCTCAGGAGGTGTAAATTCCTGACGCACACTGCAGCCTTGTCTGCTAGTCTCTTAAATTGATTCTCTCAGATCTCCAGGTTTGATGACACTGAATCAGTGACTTCTAATTATGACAGGCACAAAAAAAAGAATGCAAATGAATGACAAGGAAACACTCCTCGGGGCCAGGGCTGTGCTCCACGTGGTGGCTCTGAGGTGCCTACTGCCAGAACGCGGCTGTTAGGATGACCTGGGGCCCTGGACAGACTCTGTACACAACCCACTGCCTATAAAATCTCCGGCAAGTGCTACAGCCTCTAGGCTAAATCCTGCTTTAAAAGCAAATATAGGCTGAGTATCCCTGATCCAAAAATCTAAAATTGGAAATGTTCCAAAACTCAAAGCTTTTTGAACGCTATTGATGCTCAAAGGGATGTTCGGATAAGGGATTAGAGGTGTTCAACCAGTAAGGATAATGCAAATATTCCAAATCTGAAAAAAATCCAGAATCCAAAACACTTCTGGTCCTAAGCATTTTAAATAAGGGATACTCAACCTCTAATTCCTGTTCTCAGAACTTCAGAGAGCTTTGGCCCCAGTGAAAGGCAGAGTCCTTATCTATTAGGGGCACATAATAAATATTTACAGGTGAAAGAATGTGGTATTTGAGCTCCATGTCGTAATAATAATAATAATAATGAAGAACACCTACAGATGAAACATCACCACCTGGGCACTGATGACAGGAAGGTGAGTGACAGATATGAGGTTCCTAACACTACAGTGTCTACTTTTGTCCACTGAAAAGGCAAAAAAAGAATTTACCTTTAAAAATATGAGAATGTTTTATTATAGAGAAAAACAGGACTGTTAGAAAACATATTGATGTAGTATCCTACTGAATATTCTTCAAATACAATGTTTATTGAATAATTTTTTACAAATAACTCACTAGTAAAATGTAGTATGAATAAATGACTTAAGCACACTATGCCTTCTACGATTTCACTCATGTAGAAATGCTCATCAAAGACGATTTCCTGATTCGTATATTCGAACGGATGACTGAAGTAGGAGGATGTTAAGACCACCGAGAAGTGTGCTAATTTACAGACGGGAACACACGAGGCTGGGGTGGACTCATGGCACGGGATGTGTGTGGAAGCAGATCCCACACAGGAGGAACCCACTTACCTGTGAGTAGGAGTCCCTGACATGGCTCTGGATCTCATCCATTGTGTCGGCTCCATAGGACACAGTGCCCAGGTGGAGCCGCTTAAACACCATTTCATTCTGGGTGAGGGTTCCTAGGATAAAGGGGACAACAGCAAACACATTAATGCAGGAGGCCTCGGGGAAGGCCCAGCTTTCCTACTGCACACACTGCACACCCACGTGCTGAAGCAGCTGGGATGCCAGACAGTATAATACAAAGTAGCATTAAGATTGTTACTTGCTACTATTTTCATTTTAACAGGAAGAACAAGATATTTTCTCCCTAGCATGTCAAGGTACTCTTATAACATTTTTGTGGGTTTTTTTTTTCTTTTTTTTTTTTTTTGAGACTGGGTCTCACTGTGTTGTCCAGGCTGGAGTGCAGTGGCATTACCACAGCTCACTGCAGCCTCCACCTCCTGGGCTCAACTGATCCTCCTGCCTCAGCCTCCCGAATAGCTGGGACTACAGGTGCATGACACCACACCCAGCTAATGTTTGTGTTTTTTGTAGAGGCAGGGACTCCCTACGTTGCCCAGCCTGGTCTCAAACAATCCTTCTGTCTTGGCCTCCCAAAGTGTTGTGATTACAGACGTGGGCCACTGCGCAGCCAGCCTCTAACAACGTTTAATAATGGGAAGGACTCCAGTTATACGAAGAAAGTCCAGTCATTACCTTTCAGCTCAGAGCTGTTATTTGGAACAAATGCAACTTTTGCCTGTTCTGAAAGAGGCAGGCATAAAACTAGAAAACTGAGTCACCACCTTTATAATTACAATATAGAACACTGCCTGAAAAAGACATCAACGTGCCCCAAATGAGGGTGTCCATTAATTTTTAAAAAAAATCTGTTTCAAAAAATTAGGTCTTTTTAGCTGAACAGAAACGGATATTTCAGATGTGTTTAATCCTTAGCATCTATGTGCATCCCTTGGAATGACAGACAGGAGGTCTGTGAAACAGACGGCTTTTCTTTAGTATTTTCCAAATACTGGGTTATCTGAATGTGCCTCCCCAATGCCTGCTCCTCAGTGGACCAAGGCAGAAGGACCACAGTGCTTACTTAGGAGGACTGCCAGAAAAGTTGGACCATGTATTAGGTGACAAAGAGATCTCACTTAACCTAAAAATACACATATTACATATGCATGTTTTATTTATTTGGCTTTATAGAAGCAAAGTAGCACAGGGAAGCTCAAATACCCTCTGGATATGTATGTAGTGAGCTGCCATGCGTGGTGCTTCCACCTTGCCCCAGAGGTGGGCAGGGTGGTGTCTGCACTTAGATCACAATGTGCTGTGATGCTGCGTGATGCTTTCACCTTGTCCCTTGTCCGGGGGAGGGGTGGATTCTGCATTTATTTCACAACATGCTGCAATGTGGTGCTTTCACCTTGTCCCTTGTCCTGGGAGCAGGGCGGGGGTTCTGTACTTATTTCACAGCACATCCAAGAAGGGTTATCCATGGCTACTGATGACGTTATAAATCTGAGTATGAACAATGACACAGCCAATCGACTGCAATAAAAGTTGGACTTTCCACATGGTTGCAAAACATCCATTAAAATATTCACTCATTTTTATGTTCTTTGGCATGCGTGGTACTGGAATATAACCCAAAGCATTTTCATGTCTATGGTACCCTCTAATGGCATGAGGATTAGAGCACAGAGTTAATCCCAAGACATCAGTTAGGATCACAGCACAACAGGTCACCTGGCTCAGAGCCTTCCATCAGGACACAGCACTTACTTTAAAGGAGAAGGAAAATACAGCTTACAATTACTATTTTAGAGATTGTTTTGATAAATTCTCTTAAGAGAGATATAATAAAGTTTTAGAAATTCCAAATAGCAGCTAACTATCTACCTGAGATACCTGTCAGTTTTATAGATTTTGCCTTCCACAACGTTTTATGAAGCACCTTTAAACTGGCTGTGCTCTGTGTACCTTGAAAAAATGTCTCCAAGTTTCATAAATCTAAGTGGAAACAAAATCATCAAAATTACATGACAGGTAGTTTAAACCTTTTTATTTTGTCATGCTACCCTTGTTAAATAAGTATAATTAAAATACTAGGCTATATTAAATAATGCAGTTAGCAGCAATTTGGTCTCCGAATAACATAATGAAGTTCTACAAGTGCTTTATATTTTTGTTTGTTTGTTTTCTGAGACAGAGTCTCACTCTGTTGCCCAGGCTGGAATGCAGTGGCATGATCTCGGCTCACTGCAACCTCTGTCTCCCAGGGTTCAAGTGATTCTCCTGCCTCAGTCTCCCCAGTAGCTGGGATTACAGACGTGCGCCACCACGCCCGGCTAAATTTTGTATTTTTAGTAGAGCCGGGGTTTCACCATGTTGGCCAGGCTGGTCTGGAACTCCTGACCTCAGGTCATCTGTCCGCCTTGGCCTCCCAAACTGCTGGGATAACAGGCATGAGTCACCACACCTGGCCTATGAGTGCTTTAAATAGCAAAAATGTGAGATGAAAAATGATAGTTTTATCATTGCCAACAGTTAAAAGATAACGAAACCTTCCATTAATTCATATTAGGGTAACTACAAAGTTTACCTCTATTATGTGTGCCTAAGTAAGCAGCTCTCTGAAAAATTATTTAACAAATGTGCTAAATTAAAAACATGTTATTTAGCAGATTGAGATAACAAAAGTATTTCCTTTAGACTTTTTTTTCTTACACTGAGTGTGAAGCATGATAATTTAGGGTGAGGAATCGTAATGAGGCATAAATCCTATGCAATTTGTAAACAGGACTATATGCCACTTTTAAAAATCCAACTTTTTTATTACGAACCATTTCATATGTAAAGTTAAAAGAATATTATAATGAACACCTGTATAGCTCTTACCAAGAATGAACAATTATTTCTTTAGGATTTTAAACGACTTTATCCAAGTACACAAAGAACCCTAAAGAAAAAAATAGCATTTCATTTTCCATCCAGTCCTCGCTCGGCATGTTTGTTGGGCGGCTGTGACAGGCTCTGGGTGTGGAGTCAGCTGCAAGTGCAGAAGTTCCACTGGGATGTGAGGTGCTGTTGTCCACGGCCCCCCAGCCCCTGGCTCAAGTCTCAGTGTCCTCACAAACAGGTTTGTGTCCTCACCGCAACCACATGCAACCCACAGCCCAACCTCGCTCTCCCTCAACAGCCTACACCTCTCTGTCCCTCAGCACCCGCTGAGACATCCGAAAGGGGCCTGTCTGGCCCCTCTGGCCTCTCCCGACGGGCACCTTCCCCGAGAAGGGCAAGGCCTCCCACTCATCCTCCTCACTGTGCAAGCACTGCAGGGTGGTCCAAGGATGACATGAGGGCACCCAGGTGACACGCCTGACCCAATCAGTCCTGGATAAATGGGAGCTGCTCTTCCGCAGCCACCATCACCACCACCATCCTTTCCTCACTTTTTGGATTCAACAACCTCCCAAATGTTCTCATCCTCTTAATCCCGCCTCAGACACGGAGTGAGCCCCTCCTGAAGCGCCTTCGCTCTGCCCTCTCACCACGCGTCCTGACTGCAGCCTCTTCCGTGGCTTCCTGAGCTCAGCTCCAACATTCTTTAACCTATCTTCCCAGCAATGCTATTTCCGAAGACAAACACCTCCTCATTCTAGTGCATTGCTTTTAGTGACCACCCGTGCCTTGCCACTGCTTACAAATCTACGCATCCACTCCTAAGACGGAGACAAGGCTCTGCACAGCCCGGCCTACAGCTGCTCCTCGTGGCCCAGCACAGGGCTCCGGAGAGCTGCCCGTGTGCAGCAGGAGCTACAGTGCTCCAGACAGTGATTCCCACATTCCCATAAATACCAACTTAACTGAGAATTTGTGTATTCTCATGAAAAGGCATCACTACCCATTGAGCTTGGGAGTAGATAACCCTGGGTCCAAATCCTGCTGTAACCTGCAGGCCTCAGAACTTCCTAAGAGTTGATTTAAGCTCTCCAAGCCTCAGTTTATTCACCTGTAAAATATGGAATACACCTCATATGTTGCATGGATACTGCAAAAAATGATAAGACAATGCACAAAGTGCCCCAAACACAAAGAGGGTGAGGGCGCCTTTCCTAAAGAACCCCACAGCATAATGGGGAGAGAGACTGCAAGAGATCACGCTACTGAGAGGCACTAATGCAGGGTCTGCGAGGTGCACTCACAGGAGACCACAGAGGGGGGCAGGGACTGCTCCCAGGAGTGGTGGCATCTGACCTGTGACTTGAAGGATATGAATTTACTAGCGGTTTCCACAGGAGAAGCGCTCCAGGAAGAGGGAGCTGTATGTTCTTGGCTCGCACATGGGTCTGGGAGCAAAGACAAATGCCTGTGAATGGAAAAGACACACTCAGGAGAAGGGGCTGGAGAGGGAGGAGTGGGCGAGGAGCTCTCTAGGTCCCATTAGGGGAGCACCGTAAAGCAGAGTCTCCCGTCCACCAAGAGGGCATACAGAGCCAGGCTCAGGAGTCCTGGCTTCATTCTGGATGGACCCCATCCAGGTAACAGAGTTAACTGAGGCATTATTCTAAGGACAGAGTGGCGGGGGTCAAATGTAGGGCAGAGAGCTGGTATCAAAGCCTAAGTGAAGGATGATGTGGCAGCAGGCATCAAGATAGAAAGGAAGAGGCAAATGCATGAAATCTTCAGAAGTCTAGAAAAGAGCATTGACTGGGCTTGGGAACCGAATGTGGAGCTCTGGATCCGAGACCTCGAAGAGCGGCTCAGGCTGACTGCCTTGCTCAGCGAGGCCGGCCCTCAACAAGAAACAGGAATTAAGAAAGTAGACAGCTTTGGGAGAAGGGTAGAAGACACAGGTAGTGAGTCTGAAGTGGCTATGGGACAGCCACTCTGCCTCTTGTGAAGGAGGAACGTCTTTCCTCATACTGATGTTCTGTTCCCATATCCTCTTTGGTGCAATGCCATTTTCTAGGTTCTGTGTCCATTGAAATATCCCCCAATACCACACAGTCTTGAGGACTGCAGCTTATTTAAGTCTTGAAATCTGGTAATGAGTCCTCCAACTTTCTTCTTTGTCAAAATCACTTTAGCTATCCTGCTCCTTTGCCTTAAAAACAAATTCAGAAATAATCTTACCTACAAAACAAATCTTGATAGAAACTGAATTAAACCTGAATATCGAAAAGAGAAGTGACATTTTTAGTGTGTGGAGACTTTAGGTCCATGAGCAAACTCACTCTCTCTGTTTATTTCGGTCTGTTTTGGTTCCTTTCATGAGTGTTACGTAGTTTTCAGCCCACAAGTCCCACACATTATATATTAGATTCACAGCAAACTACTGCTCTTTTGTCAAGGAATTATAAACGACACTACTTTTCATTTCAGCTGGCACATATGCACTGCAAGTGTGGATACACAATTGGTTTCTGCATGTGGTCAGTCTACCCCTGACCTTGCCGAACTCACTGCTTCACAGAACTTTTTGCACATTCCTTGGATTTTCTAGGTAGATAATTATGCCATCTGCAGAGAGGGACAGTTTCCTTTCTTTATTTTTTTTATTTTTTAATTTATTTTATTTTATTTTTGAGACAGAGTCTCACTCTGTCGCCCAGGCTGGAGTGCAGTGGCACGATCTCAGCTCACTGCAAGCTCCACCTCCTGGGTTCCCGCCATTCTCCTGCCTCAGCCTCCTGAGTAGCTGGGACTACAGGCGCCCGCCACCGCGCCTGGCTAGTTTTTTGTATTTTTAGTAGAGACGGGGTTTCACCGTGTTAGCCAGGATGGTCTCAATCTCCTGACCTCGTGATCCACCCGTCTCGGCCTTCCAAAGTGCTGGGATTACAGGCTTGAGCCACCGCGCCTGGCCTTCTTTATTTTTAACTTGATTTCTTCCTTTCTGATATCCATGCCTTGTATTCCCCTTTCTTACCGTACGGCACTATGGAGAGTGCTGGAGTGCTGGGCAAGCACCCGTGCTTCCTTCCTGACCTGGGGAAAGCACGCGTCTCCATCACACGGAGTGACGCCTCAGCCTCGGGTCTTTAAGATTCTCTTCAGCAAGCTGAGGATGTTCCCCTCTAGTCCTTGTTTTCTGAGTCTTCCTCCTAAATCATGTACGAGGGCTACATCTGTCAGATGCTTTTCTGCATCCTTTCCTGCTCTTTATACCCAGGCCTGTTCCGTTAAGGTCACTGTGGTGTTTCCTTCCTAATTACCGATCAGGCTAGCATTAGATACAATTACTGCACGACAATGTAGAGTCTTATCAAGGCGAAACATGAAATCCTGAGTCCCTGAGTAGCTATTTTATCTCCTTAAACTAAACATAATATAAGGTATTTTAAAGTGCAACAAATTTCTCTATTAAGAAGAGAATTTTTGACCTGGAAAGTACAAACTCCTACATCTAAATATAGTATAACTAAGCTACAGGACAAGCTACGGTCCTAATGGACACCCACATAGATCATCATGAAATTCCACAACCCACTTGTCTCACTAAAAAGTAGATGTATTACCAAAAAAACCCGTAACATATAAAATGTGTATTTAATTTTACTGAGTGCCTCATAACGTGCAATGAGAACGGTGGGCCGCATCTGGCTGGTCCCTGTGGGGTCTGGGTCGTCTCTGTCTCCTCTCTGGGTCGTCTGTCTTCTCCGTGGGTTATCCCTGTCTTCTCTCTCGGTCTCTAGCTGCTGAGCATGCATCTCCCCCACTGCAGTGGAATCTCCAGGAAGGCAGTGTCTGTATTATCCCAACTCTATCCCCAGAACCTGACTCCTAAATAGCAGCCAAAAGAGTTGCTGATTTAAATTTTTAAAAAAGAATTACGATAATGAGCCTAATTTTCAAAACCAGGATACTGGAAGGTATATAGAAGACTGCTGTAAACAGAAATCAAACACCTGCACTACTGTTTCTGCCCTGGATGAAAATATTTTCTGTGTGGAATCCAAAGTTGGAAATATTATACAAAAATCCGGAAGATACCTTCTGTATTTAGTTCTTTCCTGTCCTTAAAAATAATTGGGATTTATTTGAAAAATCTGTTTTTTACCTTGTTATTGATGTTGCAAAGTGCAGCTAGTGTAGGATGCTCACCACACGTTTGGGAACATGCAGATAAATTTAAAGCCACGTAAGATCTTTAGGAAAAAAACATACAATTTATGGTAACTGATTTTTGAAACTATGTGCTATTAAGTTATTAATACCTGTCTCACTCCTTCTGGGCTGCTATAACATGATGGCTCATACCTGTCATTCCAGCACTTTGGGAGGTCAAGATAGGAGGATGGCTTGAGCCCAGGAGTTCAAGACCAGCCTGAGCAACACAGTGAGACTCGATCTCTATCAAGAATACAAAAATTAGCTGGGCATGGCAGCACACACCTGTAGTCTCAGCTACTAGTGAGGTTGAGGCAGGAAGATCGACTGAGCTCAGGAGTTTGAGGCTGCAGTGAACTGTGATCACGACACTGCACTCCAGCCTGAGTCACAAAGCAAGACCGAGAACCTGTCTTTAAAAAAAAACAAAAACAAAAACAAACAAAAAAACCCCATAAATCCAGTGGTTTATAAACAACAAATGTTTACTTCTCATAGCTCTGGCAGCTGGGAAATGCAAGATGAGGCACCAGGAGATTTGGTGTCTGATGAGGGCCCTCATCATGGTGGAGCCTTCTTGCAGCATCCTCAGGAGTGGGAGAGGGAATCTGCCTCCCTAGGACCTTGCTTATAAGGGAACCAATCCCATTCATGGGGGTTCTCCCCATGGCCCAGTCACCTCTCTTAATTAGTACCATGCCATCACCTGGGACTTGGTTTCAACACAGGGATTTTAGAGAGAGATGAACATTCAGACCATGTGATGCCTGAGTATAATGCATCTGCTGTCAGAAACAACAGGCAACATCACTGCATTGTGAAGAAAGCTGTTCTAACGACACACATAAAAATTTAAAAAGAAAATGGGAGCAGAGGCTTGGCATACGTGGAATTTGCCGTGTGTGAAAATTATTCTTTAAACGTCACGTACATTCTGCCCTCAGACGTGACATAATACCCCCTTTCACTTACACAGTGGGCCAAAAAGCAATGAGAAAAACTGTAGACAGTAAAAGATTAAAGTTTTCCGGATATGAAACTTTATAATAGGTTTTAAATAACACAGTTTTCTTAGAGGAAATCAATGAGTGAGATGGTTATAAACATAATTATATGCCAATTTCACTTTGCTAGACCAATGTATTTCCGATGCTTTAGTAGGGCAGTTGATTTGAACAGTGAAATGTTGATTTTGGGTGTCTAATGGTCAAAATTTCCACTTTTCTGGTAATAATACCATTTCAACATGTGGAATACGCACTAGAAATCCCTCACGGTAGGTGGGGCATCAACCTTGCTGTGTGTCTGTCTCTGTGTGTGTGTGTGCTTGCACACATGGATGCACACACATGCCTATAGCTGGAATAAAACCAAAACCAACAGAAAATGTCATTTCTGTATATAAATTTGAGAGATATGAAATGCAAGGAACTTAAATCCAGGAATGTATGCTTTTTCACCCCTTCTATATTTTCAAAAGGAAATGTTAAATTACCTCAAGAAGACAGACAGTCTCCTGAAAGCCCCGTGGCCATCGCTCCTTTTTGGATACATGGACCTGGGGCGGCTCTTTCATCTGAGCCCCCACCTCACTCCTTCTCTTGGTGCTGCTGAAACTAATCTGAGCCATATCATTTCAACCATGGGCATGTCAGTATCATTTGTGAAAGACACTTTAAACAGAACCGAAATATTATCACAACAGAAAGCCAAAACAACTCGTCCATGTCAAACAGAAGTCATGGTTCTAATTTCCAGGTGTCTCGTGTGTCATAGTTTTTATACTGCTTGTCAGAAGTATGGATCCAAGAAAGGTCTCTTGAGCCTCTTTTACTCTACAGCTTTCTCCTCCATCTCTTTCTTCCTTGAAATTGATTTGTCAAAGAACCTGGACTGATGGTTTCAGTTCCCACAATCTGCACTTGGCCATTGGCCATTTCTCCTGTGCCTGTGGGCCCTGTGTTTCCTGTGAGCCACGGCTGGGCAAAGCTGGTGAGGTGAGGTTCTGTGGACACCGCTCCAGTGCGGGGAGTGTCCTTCCATCAGGAAGCAGGGTGTCTGGTCACTGCCTCCTCTGATGTAAACAGCCACCCACAATCGATTCCTAGCCCATCAATTCATCATGGGTTGAAAGCAGCATATAGTTGAGGCACTTATCATTGACTTTGGGGCATCTTTTTCTGGAGAAGAAAACCCTGGCATTTCTAAATGCAATAAATCCACATGGACAACAGATGTTTTCCAAAAACAAAGTTAAATCATTTGTAATCATTCCATTCACAGACTCTTTCTAGTCAGTAAATCTGGGATTTTAAACCACTATTTTAATCCAGTGCTTTAGTTAGATATCCTTTTTCAGCTCGGTGGTAGTATTTCAAGTGCTGAGATTCCCAACTTCAGCTATGCTATTATACTTTGCTTCTTACGGCTGCTTGGGGAAAACTGAGAGGAATTCTACATGTACGCAAAGACGCCTTGAAGTACTGGAGACCAGATAGCTGTCACAGAAACATACAAGGTGATGCTAAAATACTGAATATAATATCTGTGCATTTATGCATCTAATGGTTGAAAATAATTTAAAAGATAACTGAAACTTAGGTTTGAACTATTTCTCCTTTTATGTTTATAAAGCTTTGTATCTCAGTAGATACCCTAAAGTCTATTCAGTTACTTAACTGGAGCCAGGGAGAATGAAATGGAGAATTGTCTTAGTCCGTTTTCTGTTGCTATAACCAAATACCTGAGACTGGGTAATTAATTTTAAAAAGGAATTTATTTCTTACAGTTCTGGAGGCTGGAAAGTCCAAGGCTGAGGTGCTGCATCTGGTCAGGGCCTTTCTGCTGACGGGGACTCTCTGTGGAGTCCCGAGGCTCTGCAGGCCACCCCATGATGGGAGCAGGCTCATGAGGGCCAAACTGGCTTTTATAACAGACCCACTCTTGTGACAACTAACACTCCATGAAAACCCATTGATCCATTCACCCATTAATCCATGGGTAGATTCGCTCATTCATGAGAGCAGATCCCTCAAGATCCCTCACGACCCACTTGCCTCTTACAGGCCCCACCTCTTTACAGTGTCACACTGGGAATGACATCTCAGTAGGAGTTTTGGAGGGGGCAAACATTCAAACTGTACAACAAATTTAGAATACTTTCTCAAAGCTGAGTAATTAAAAATACTATAATTTTAGTGCTTGTATTTAAGTCTATGATCCATTTTGAGTTAGCTTTTGGGTACAAGCGGGATCATTATCCAACTTCATTTTTTGCATGGGATATCTAGTTGCCCAGCACCATCTGTTGAAAAGACTATTCTTTCTCCATATAATTATTTTGACATCCTTGTTGAAAACCCAATTACCATAAATGTCTGGATTTATTTATGGCCTCTCACTTCTAGTCCATCAATCTATGTGTCTATCCTTATGCCCGTACCACATACCACATTGTCCTGATTACTGTAGCTTTGTATTAGGGTTTGAAACCAGGATCTGCTGCCAGGTGCAATGGTTCATGCTTGTAATCCCAGAACTTTGGGTGCTGAGGCACGAGGATCAGTTAAGCCCAGGAGGTCAAGGCTTCAGTGACCCACAACTGTGCCACTGCACTCCAGCCTGGGTGACAGAGCAAGACTCTGTTTCAAAAACAAAACAAAACAAACCCCCAACCTCACATCTTTCGCCCACCCCCCACTGCACAGCCCACATTCCTTGGAAGCATAAGTCTTTTTTTTTTTTTTTTTTTTTTTTAAGAAGCAATCAGGAGTTGCAAGTCCTCTAACTTTGCTTTTCAAGATTGCTGTAGCCACGCTGAATCCCTAGTATCTCCATATGAATTTCAGAATCAGCTTGCCAATTTATGCAAAGGTAGCTGGGATTTTAATAGGTATTACATAGAACCTATAGATCAAAGAGACTAGAATTGTTGCCATCTGAACACAATGAAATATTTTTTGATGCACTGTAAATACAATTGTTTTCTTAATTCTATCTCTGGATAGTTCATTGTTAGCATACAGAAATACACTTTCATTCTTGTGTGTTGATCTTATGTCTTATGATCTTACCGAACCCCTTTATTAATAGAGGGGCTGGCTGACTCCTAAGGACTTCCTACGGACATGACCACGTCACACACACACAGAGTTCTGCTCTCCTTTACAATGTGGATGCCGCCTTCTCGCTCTCATGTCTTAATGATCTTACCAAACCCCCTTTATTAATAGAGGGCTGGCTGACTCCTGAATTTCCTACAGACATGACCACGTCACACACACACAGAGTTCTGCTCTCCTTTACAATGTGGATGCCGCCTTCCTGCTCTTGCCTGACTGTAATGGCTAGAGCCTTGAAAGCTCGCAGCAGCATTAGTTGTAATAGGCAAAAAGTAGAAACAACCCATGTCTATCACCTTATGAATGGGTAAAAAAAGTGTGGTGTATCCACACGATGGGATATTATTTGGCAATAAACAGAATGAGGCACTGATACACGCTACAATATGAATGAGCCTGTAAGAGTAAATGCCGGTGAAGGAGGCCGGCAGGGACTGCATACGTCTGACTCATTTACGTGGAACGCCCAGGACAGGCAAGTCCTCGGAGACAGAAAGTAACCAGGGGCTGCCTCGGGCCACGGGAGGTGGAAGGGGAAGGATGGGGAGTGCCAAGGTTGCTTTCTGGGGTGATGAGAATGTTTTAAAGTTAGATTATGGTGAGAGTTGAATACGAGAATGATGTATCCTGACAGGTGATCATTTAAATCAAACACACACATGGTATTACTAGCTCTGCATCTTCTAAAATGTTCCTGTTGCTAATCAATCATGTTATCAGTAGCTTAAAACTGATATATTCAAATAAATGACTAACATCTCTCACCAAATGAACGATAAAGTTTTTGGGTTTGTTATTCTGTCCATGTGAATAAATGTAATCACACCTTGTTGGGTTAAAGAACCTGCAATACTTATGCAGACATTCCTTCAGGTGGGTGGCACATGTACTTTCTTCACGTATGAAGATGAAGCCAAAAACATTTTTTAAATCTTGATGATTTTTTTATTTCATGACTTGCTAATTTCGAACTTTCCTTCCCCTCTTGTGCAGTAGTAGATAACGCAGAGTCTGTAATACAAATTATTTCTCAAATCTTACCTCAAATGCTCTCCATGATTTCAAACACTGATGATTTCTACAACTTTTGTCATTTTAATATGACAGAAATTAATATGCCCGAAACTGGAAGCTCTGAAAAAGGGAGGAACGAATGCAGCCAGAGAGCACGAGTCCCGTCACCTCGAAGAGAATCACGGCAGACTCCGTTATGGTATGCAGCTATATAGACAGAAAATGTCTTTTGACAAAAGGTTTCTGATTTCTTAAAAAAAAAAAAAAAAAGCTGCAGCTCTTTAATGAAAAAGAGTTTTTTGGGGACTATAATGAGCAGAGCAGGCAAAGAGGAAATTAATTTCTAGGGGAAAAGTCCTGCAGGCATCATTCACAGAGTGGCAACAGATGTGATCCATGACTGAGCGGAGGAGACAGTGTCTGAGAACAGCTGCAGAGGTTTCAGACCAGACACTCCTGAACTGTGAATTGGCCTCACCCCTAAACTCTACCACACCATCATACAAGAGGGAGCCAGTGATTTTCATAGATAAACAAAGGTAACACTGGGATATGCCACGCACCTAGAGCAAGAAACTTTCTTGTGAAGATTCTAGTTAAAGTCATACACACACATAATCAACGATGTATCAAAACACAAACTTACTTAGACCTTACAAGAAATAGAAACAAAACTTAAGTGATAAGACTAATTTACCAATCTTTAAAGTATGCTTTGACTTTTGAAATTATTTGACACTTTTTAAAGTGAAGCCAAATGTATTTGAAGTCAATGACACTGTTTAAAGTGAAGTCAATATTATATTTAAAGTCAAATACAATCTCTGCGAATCAGGCTTTCTCTAAACATTATGATTCTCAGTACTGTACGCATCAGTTAAGTATCTGCATGTGTTAACATCTCAACTGGCCCAAACACCCCCAAAATGTTAATTACAGCACTCATATCCAAGGACACACATTAGTAACAACTGTACCAGTATGGCTACTCATGTTTGTTGTAACTGAATACCCGGTTATTAGCATCATGCATAACAGACTATAGTTGCCCTTTGGTTTAAAAACCATTTCCAAGTCTTACCTGTGAGATCTGCGTGCCTTGTATGCACTCGCCAGCACACACGTCGTGCTTGCCCGCCCTTACAAACCGGGAAAACAGCTTTCCCCGTCATGATGATGCTGTCTTGTGAAACTCATGTGATTCAATTGTGAACAACATGGCATTTTGGGTAATGGATGCTATAATTAAAATGTGAGTCCTAAAAAACCTGTTGTTTTAGTGGGTGTTTTTAGTAACGGCTTTGTTCTACATGAAGATAAAACCTCCCTAACAAAGGAATTAATGTATTGCTTTAATAGGCTGCACCCTGAGTTAAGTTTTAAAATTTATGAGTTCTCTGCAGCATTGTTATTTAAACAATGGCATTGTCAAATGCAACCAGTGAGAAGATGAAAGTTCTCCCAGCAGATTAAGTACAAATTATCTGTCCTCCTGTTTCAGCATCATTTGTTCATTCATCAGCCGGCGTCGAGTATTTCTGGTCAGTGTCAATATGCTCTGCATCCTTGCAGCTCACAGATGTCTACGCCTGTCGAATGAACTGCTTTATGTTTCACGCACTGGTGGCCGCAGATGTGTCACTATAGCAACATCATTAATTTCAGATCTTACCGGAAATGTGCACTCCAATCAAACCTAATTATACCACATTGCTTTCTTGTCCACAAGAAGGAAACTATAATGCAATTATTGGGATACTTCATTTTCTATTCTGCCCTGGCAAATGAGAGAACCACTGTGATGGACGCTTCTTATCCAAAAGCTTATTGATGAAGCACAGACCCCATTTACAATCATGCGAAGGACCACCTTCCAATTATGCTAGTAACATAAGGCTCCTGAGACAACAGTTCACTCTCCATCACTTCAGCTGAAACTCAAGGCACTTGGAAGATATCTGCAAACTGCCTTATGCCTCAACATGCTTCCTCTGATACTGAGAACCAGAACGCCTTATAATATCAAACAACCATCCACAGTTACAGAACCTCTGCTGTGACTGAGGCCCCCAAGGTGACAGCAAAAGCCTGTCTGACTTCCGATTTACACACTTAAGGGCACAGCAAAAGAGCAGAAGTATTTATATGACTAAAATACGGAATACAAAATAGAAAGATCTTAATTATTTAAGTTCCTGGAAAAAAAAACCCGATTAGCAGTAAATACCAGAGCACTAAAGGTCTCACACAAAGGCAAGGGGGGCATAACCAGCTGTTTTCGGATTTGAGAGTGATTTGTATTTATCTGTTAGTATGGGTGCCCCTGTTATCTAGAGCTGTGTAACAAACTAGCACAACATTTTAGTGACTGACGACACATTTCGTTTGCTCAGAAGGGTTAAAGGATTTGCCTAACATCACACACAGTTGGGGGGCACCAAGACTCAATCCCAGATCTGATTCCAAAGCCCTTTCTTTCCACTTGAGGATATGAAGTACATAGGAACTAGACAGGAAATCACAAGCACAACTCAGAGACAGCGGACGGGCTTGGTTCCAGACCCGGGTAATCAAGTGAATATCACAACAAAGTGAGCCACATGAATTTTTGCGTTTCCCAGTTCATAGAAAAGTGATGTTTACACCATACTAAGTCTATTACGTGTGCAATTAGTAGTATGTCTAAAAAACAATGTACATACCGTAATTTAAAAATATTTTTAAAACGTGTTAACAATCATCTGAGTCTTCAGCAACTTTCAATTTTTTTGCTGGTAGACGGTCTTGTCTTAATGTTGACAGCTGCTGACTGATCAGGGTGGTGGTTGCTGAAGTTTGGACTGGCTGTGGCAATTCCTCAAATAAGACAACAATGAAGTTTGCCACATGAACGGACTCTTCCTTTCACGGAAGACTTCTGCGTAGCATGCAATGTTGTTGGATAGCACTGTACTCACAGAACTTCATTTGAAACTGAAGTCGATGCTCTCAGACCCTGCCACTGCTTTATCAGCTTAGCTTACGGAATCTTCTATATCCTTGGATTTTAAAGTCACTTTAACAACCTTCACAGCATCTTCTCCAGGAGTGGATTCCATTTCAAGAAACTACTTTCTTTGCTCATTCATAAGAAGCAACTCCTCATCTGTTGGAGTTTCATCCTGAGGTTGCCACAATTCAGTCATCTTCAGGCTCCACTCCTAATTCTCTCGCTATTTCCACCACACCTGCAGCTCTTTCCTCCGCGGAGGTCTTGAAACCTTCAAACAGTCATCCGTGAGGGTTGGCTGGAATCAATTTCTTCCAAACCTGTATGAATGTTGACCTCCTCCCACGAATCACATATGTTCTTAATGGCATCTGGAATTGTGAATCCTTTCCAGAAAGTTTTCCATTTGATTTGGCCAGATCCATCAGTAGACCCATTAGTAGAGACAGAGTTTCACCATGTTGGTGAGGCTGGTCTCAAACTCCCCAACTCAGGTGACCCACCCGCCTCAGCCTCCCAGAGTGCTGGGATTACTGGCGTGAGCCACTCCACCCGGCCCCAGAAGATTTTTTAAAAAACTACTCTAATGGTTTTAGGATAGCTAAAACTGTTTCTTCTGAGTCATTTTTAACAGCTTACATTTTTTTCTGAAAATTTTTCTATTATTCAGCTTTTTAGATTTACTGATTATAAAACATTGTCATTCTCCTAAAATTTCTTTTAAATATCAGATATATCTGTATCTATGTCCCTCTTCTCTTTTGTAATATGTATTCATGCCTTCTCTTACTTTTTTTTTTTTTTGGGAGATGGAGTTTCACTCTTGTTGCCCAGGCTGGCATGCAATGGCGCAATCTCGCCTCACCGGGATCTCCGCCTCCCAAGTTCAAGTGATTCTCCTGCCTCAGCCTCCCAAGTAGCTGAGACTACAGGCATGCGCCACCACGCCCCGCTAACTTTAGTAGAGATGGGGTTTCTCCACGTTGGTCAGGCTGGTCTCTAACTCCTGACCTCAGGTGATCCACCCACCTCAGCCTCCCAAAGTGCTGGGATTACAGGTGTGAGTCACTGCACCGGCCCATCTTTTCTTACTTTTTAAAGATCAGAATTTTGAAAGTGTGTTTATTTTGCTGTCTTTTCAAAAGACTGACAGGCCGTATTAATCCTTGATGGTTTTATCAAGTCACCGCTTTCTGTTGGTATCTTCTTTCCTTGTATTTTCCTTGAATTTATTTTACTATTCTTAAGTTGGCTATTTAGATAATTTTTAGGCTTGTTTTTCTATTTAAAAAAATGAAAGAAAGTTCTTATAAAACCTTGATTTTGTACATTCTATGGGCTTTGATATAAAGTGATTATATTATTATTTAGTTCTAGGCATTTTTAATCTGTATTATTTTTGGATCTATGCTATTTAAAAGTATATACTTCAATTTCTAAAAATGAGAGATTTAAAAACTTATTTCTTTGTTATTAACTTCTAACTCTTACCTCTTTTTATTGTGATCAGAAATATCCATTCTTCGAAATTTACTGAAATTTGACTCATGGCCTGGTATGTATCAAATTTTTGTAACTTTCTCATACATGTCTGATAAGCACATATGTTCTCTAGTTGTTAAATAATTCTGTGTATGTCCATAAGATCTAAAATTGACAATTATGCTATTCAAATCTTCTGAACTGCCTGCTTGGCTAACCAATAAACAAAAGAGATGTAAACATTTCTTCCTGTGGTTGACAGCAAATAATCAATTTCTCCCTGTATTAATTCTTGTTTTATGTATTGAAGTTACTTTATTAAGTACACAAACATTTTGAATTGAACCTTTTATGTAGTGACCCTCTTTCTTAAATAATGTTTTTCATTTTAAGGTTTATTTTGCTTAATATTAATCAAGGTAGATATACCAGCTTCCTTCTGATTCATATTGGTCTACACGCTTTTTATAATGTTTGCTTTTATTTACAGCTTCATCCTTTATTTTTCTCTAACTATTAAATGGTTTAATCTTTTATGGCTTTTATCTTTATATAAATAAACCTTATTAAATTTTTTCTTGTATTTGTTAGCTCTTGAATATTCTATTTTGAAATCCATCCACATTTCTGTCAATATCTATACTCCATTGTCACTGCTATTTAGTGTTCAACTGTAAGAACATTCCACAATTTATTGGTCCATTCTACCTTTGATAAACTTTTTTGTGTTATATCTAGACAGTTGCTGGCTTTTGTTAACCATTATAATGCCATGAATACTCTTACATATGTCTTCTGGTGTAGATGTGCAAACATTTCTTTAGGGAACAGAAGCGGGAGCAAAACTGCTGGATAGCAGAACACGTGCATATTCAATTTGACTGATAACGCCAAAATGTGTTTTACCAAGTGATGCGCTTACCTAAGTTCCCACCAATAGTGAACAGGAGTTTCTGATTCCTCCTAGGCTTGCAAACATGTCGGATCTCTCAATGTGAGAAGAAATGATATCTTTATTAGGCTAAGATATTCTATTCATGAAGACAATATGCCTACCTATTTCGGTCTTAAGGGCTTTCAAATTTTAAAAACTTACATCCATTTAGGTCTCATGCATTTTTGTTTACATTTATTTTTAATGATTTTATACTTTTTGTTGTTCTTCTAACTGGTGTTTTGGTATTAAATGTCCTAATTGTTGCCGGTGTACAGAAGTGCTGCTGAATTTGGATATTAAGCTCATATATATGAATAAATTCTCTTAAAGTTTTTCTTGAAGTTTCTTTTGCTTTTTCGATGAATTTGTTTTATTTGGGAACAGTGCGGTTGTTCATATTTTGCTGCTTTGATTTCATGCTGTGATTCTTCATTTCTGATTCTATCCATCAATAAAGACTGAGTTGTCTGTACAGTAAGCTGGGTGGGTGTCTTCTGCAGTTCCACAAACCTGTTCCTCCAAAGGGCGGGTTTCCGAATCAAGGGGCTGCCTGTGAACTCTGTGTAAGGGGCAGGGCACATGAAGCAGTGAGTGCTTCTCCCCGAAAGCCTCCCCACGCTGCGAAAGCAGACCTCAGGTGGCGCGTGGGCAGATGCTGGTGGCCACCTGCTCTCACAGGCACCACTCACAGTAGCCTGATGGCTTCCCGTGCTGCCCTACACACCTGTCAGCTCAGGTCTGGGGCTCGTCCACCCCTCGTTTCTGTGGGACATTTCTCCCACCCACGTGGGGGCCCCTCAGCAGCCACTGGCAACTTCGGTCTGCTTTGCTCTGCTGTCACCTGCAAACTGATTCCAACTGTTTTCCAGAAATAACTCCATTTCTGGATCCTCTAATATTTTTACTCCTGCTTGTTTTCTGTGTATTACCATGGATTTATTTATTCTTTAAACATTTTTCTGTAGGCTTCATGAAGTTGGGAAGGGAAAATCTTAACATTCTTTCTCAGTCTACCTTTTTGAACCAAAGCCCCTCAAACTGCTCTCTGAGTCACTGGGATTCATAAGCACTGCTCTCTTGGCCAACTTCCTCAACCCCTCACAAGACACAGTCTAATGGAACTCAAACACAGATCTAACAACTGCACTTTCAATTACACTACACTTACAAATTCATCATGAGAGCTGACATGAAGAATATTGAGTTTCTACTTTTGAGACAACAGTATGACTTTCAAAACACAGACCCCTCACCTTATGATGGGGTTGCATCCAAGAGACCCATGCTCAGTAGAAAATGCATTTAATGCATCTCACCTTCCCAATACCATGGCCTAGCCCTATCTACCTTAACTGTGTCAGAACCCTTACGTTAGCTGACAGTTGGGCAAAATCAGCTAACACAAAGCCTGTTTTATAATAAAGTGTTGAATAGCTCATGTAATTTCCTGAACACCGTATTGAAAGTGAAAAAAAGAATGGCTGCACGGATAGTGGAAGTACAGTTCTGAGTGAATGCTATCGCGCCACCATCAAGTTGAGCGACTGTGAAGTTGGGGACCATCTGTGAGCCCTTTCCATTCATTCCTCAGGTTCCTGACTCTGTGTCTTCTATACATGCAGCCGCTGTGAATGGAGGTTTATTCTTCAGTCTCTTCAGTCTATTCTCCACTATGTATCAGTGACCTATTTTGTTATTTTAATCTGTAACCTGCCACTTTTGCTATATCTGCAAATATTTGTTTCTTCCTTTAGTCTTATTTCTATTTGTCTTGCTGCAATGCCTAGAGCTTCCATTATGAATTTTAAATAACAACTTTTTTGCAGATTTCTCTGTCCTCTTGCTGACTACAGTGAGGATTTTTCTATTATTTAATAATTTAAAACTATGTTGAATTTCGTTTGCAACATATTTTATTATGCTATATAAGTATTCTTTTATTTTTAGTTCACTAAGAATTACTTGGAATTTAAATTATAAATCAATAAACCAAGGAGGAATTTTAGCCCTCAGATGTGGCTTTCCTTACAGTACCAGATTCCAATTGTTTGTCTTTAATCTGTTATGGATTGGTAAGAGTTCTTTGATGAAAAAAAGGAGAAAATTAGATAAGGACAAACAGAATTTTGGTCCTAGAGCTTTAGAGTGGGATAGTCTGTAGTAAAGCTTTTTAGGAGAATGTGAGTATTAAATACCAAATTAACATATCTGCTATTTTCTTCTAATAGCTCACAAGTATCATTCCATAATAAACAAACAGGGAATTTTTGCTCTTAATAAGCCACTAGGGAGGTGTTATAAGGCAGTTTAAAAAAAATGTAAGATTGTAGAAAATTAAAAACACAGAAATATGTTACTTAAAGCTCTAAGAACTTAACATTTTGATAATTCTTATGATACTGTGTACACGAGAAGATGATTAAGCTGTGTGACAGTTTTCTAGAGGCTGAAAAATTCTAAATATGGATTCAATGATCTGTTCCAACACATACGCATATATACACACACATAAACATATATCTATATGCTATGCTATTTTTTATTAAATGTCATTTCATCCATTCAAAGGTGAACACAGACCATGAACAATACCTGTTTTGTCTGTCAGTAAATACACCAGGCGCCCAAGTTCCTCTGGGATAGTGCTGGTCCGAACGACTGTGCCAGGGATGTTCTCGTCTTTCATCATCATCCATCCATACACCGCTTTGCCCATGTCCAAGTTCACACGCAAACTGCCAAATAAAACCCATTGCAGCGGTTACTGTGATCCAAACCCACGTCCCAGTTCACACCCAAACTGCCAGATAAAACCCACTGCAGTGGTTAGTGTGATCCAGACCCAGGCCACATATTCAGGCTCATGGTTCCATATACACGTATTTTTAAATATGCATTATCTTTCATTTTATAAGGAAATATATAATATTGGATTTTAGACTTTAAAATAAATGAATTTACTGACATTTAAGCCAATAAACATGTTTACACCCAAAATAGTATTTGTAGGTGACAGAAAAACAGGTAACTCCTATTCTGTCCTTCAAGACAGTTTGTAATACCAGATGGGACAGAAAAACAGACTGTTGTGAGTGTGCCCACATACACTCGGCAAAGGACAACCACCAAAGGCTTACAGGACAGGGCACACACACGGAGTGAAGGGAGCAGGCGGGGTCCTCCTGCAAATCAACATGGGAAATGGGCCTTAAGGTTTATCCACTTGTTTTACAATGACCAATGAGATACTTCCCGGGTTTCAGGTGCTAAACTGGAAAACAAAACAAATGGGATATGATACGACAAATAAAATGGTATCTGCTAACTATGCACGGGACTTCTTAGTTATTTTTAAAATTTCATAATTTAAGTCTGAGTAGTAAGACTGCAATTAAAGCACATATGACGAGTCATCTGATCGGGGGCAATTCTGCAGAACCTTGCCGGGAGGCACTGCAGTGGCGCAGAAGGCTGGAACCCTGCAGGCCTGGAACCCTACAAAGCGGCCATGTCAGAACATGCGTTCAAATCCCATCACTTTAGGGGGTAGACTCTACCCATGTGGCAGGTGGCAGTGCAGTTCTTCCCATACAGCAACTCAAAGATGTTCACATAAGTCTAATTTAATCCTGTCAAGAAAGCAGACAGGATGTACTTACACCACAGAGTGAAACTGCTATTCAAATTCAAACAATTTTGACCCAGCAAAATGGCAATTCACATAGTTCAACTATTAATAAGTACAAACTCATAAAACAGTCTTTAGGAATCACAGTCAATGAAGGAAGTCTGTATGTAAGTTAAAGAACATTAAATAATCATACTTTGACTTATCTGACCATGGAGTTTACATCTTAAAAATTCTATGTACTAGTCAGAAAGTAAGCCTTTGACAATTACACAGCTTTTTAAACCAGCACCTCACCATCTTTCGCTATCTAAAATCCAAACTAATCAAAGACACAAGCACTAAGTGAAGATGACCCAAAGCTCCCCTGCAAGATGACACTCAAGGCAGGACACAGCACCCACTTGGCCTCTTGTTGCAGGAGGGCTGCAGCTCCCTGGCAAGGAGGGCTGGCTGGCCATGCTGACGCCTGCAAATTACCCACCTGTTTGCCTCCAGTGCCTCCTACTAACAAATGGGCTAGAGACAAAACCTTTCTTTATCAGCTGTGCTGAAGAGTATGTGAACTGCTGCCTGTTAAATGTTGAGAGGAGTGTTTGACAGGCAGAAAAGGCTGAGGAAATGCTAAGGACATTCCTGCAAATGGTTACTAAATAGCAGGGCTGCTCCCCATGAGTTTAGGGTGAGTGGGAGGCTTGAAGAAGGAAAAGAAAACACACATTTACATGAACTCCTCTTTGATTTGGGCTTTGGAGAAAGATTCTCTGTGAATCAGAAAAAGAAAGTGGAAGTCATGGGCCACTTAGCTAAAATGTTAGCAAGACTTAGGAGGGAAGGAGGCAGGCAAGGGGCAAGGTGGCCAAGAAATGACTGCCTTCCCGTACAGAAGAGAAAAAGGCTTGAAAGGGGGATCGGACTTCCTACTAAGCTTTTCATGGCTCTGATTCTTTGGCTCGGATATCTGCACTTTGGAAAACGTGGCTTTCTATCTGTGTGCTGTGTTCCTTCAGATTTGTGTCACGCTGTTTTGAAGAGTGTCAGCCTGCCTTAGCTACTCTAATGCAAATGGGTTTCTGCTGTTAGCTCGGATTTCTGAAGAGCTCACAGTTGCCACGGGGCTCATGCGGTGGAAGCCAAAGGACCAGGATGGCCCTTCTGGGCGCCGCTCCTCAGTCACGAGGGGCCTCTGGCTCCTGAAACCATTTCCACGGTTACAAACTTACGCGGAGCTGTTGCATCACGGAATGTTAAATTATTTCACGGAATATAATAATTAGCACTGAAATATGGTAAGTTGAATACAAGTGCTCTTGGAAGATTATATGAAGCAGGAGCTACTCATGAAAAGGTGAGAGATCATCTTCAGGATGAAAAAAGTAAGTAGAACTACTGCAGAACGCAAGCTGACAGCTTACTAGCGAAACATCACTGAGCAAACTATACCCGACTTCAACCGAGACAATACATAGAGAGTATGTAATACCACATACAGCACATATAATACCACACAGGCTGCATACAACACCACACAGGACGCATCTAATACCACACAGGGAATATGTAATACCACATACAGCACATATATATAAATACCACACAGGCTGCATACAACACCACACAGGGAATATGTAATACCACATACAGCACATATATATAAATACCACACAGGCTGCATACAACACCACACAGGACGCATCTAATACCACACAGGGAATATGTAATGCCACATACAGCACATATAATACCACACAGGCTGCATACAACACCACACAGGGAATATGTAATACCACATACAGCACATATATATAAATACCACACAGGCTGCATACAACACCACACAGGGAATATGTAACACCACATACAGCACATATATATAAATACCACACAGGCTGCATACAACACCACACAGGGAATATGTAATACCACATACAGCACATATATATAAATACCACACAGGCTGCATACAACACCACACAGGGAATATGTAATACCACATACAGCACATATATATAAATACCACACAGGCTGCATACAACACCACACAGGGAATATGTAATACCACATACAGCACATATATATAAATACCACACAGGCTGCATACAACACCACACAGGACGCATCTAATACCACACAGGGAATATGTAATACCACATAGAGCACATATATATAAATACCACACAGGTTGCATATAACACCACACAGGATGCACCTAATACCACATAGGGAGTACGTCATACTAATAGGATGCATATACTACCACAGAGGGCACATATACTACCACATGGGGTATTTAATACCACATAAGGAGTATATAATAACACATAGGGAGCATTTAATACTACACACAGAGTAGACAGCTTATATGCATGTGATTCACATATATTTTGATTGTTAATACAGCAATCTGTTCTTTAACGTTAAAAATCTCCACGATGCTGAGATTTCAAACACTAAGTTGGCAGAGTATAACTATCACTGCTGAATTCTATGTAATTTTTAGTAATGTTCTAATTTTATAGAATTTTAAAACCTACTCGGCTATAAAGTACTATACTGTAACATAATTTGTCACCCCCTCAATATATATTAAACCTAGTATTTTGAGAAGAATTATAGAAATGGATTATAAAGTAATAAATACCAGCTATATTTTAAGCTCATTTTGTTGCTAATTTAGCAACTGTGAAATTGTTACCAAGAGACCTATTCCAGGTAAGTGGAAAAGGTATCTGTCACTTCAGACAGTTACCTGAAACAAAAGGCAATCATGATTTTTATGCAATATGAAAAATGAAATAAATGATCTTAAACAAATACTGTGTTCAGCAATGTTAGGAGTAGGAAGATAACGAACCTGTTTCACGCTACAGGAAGAAAGCATTCGTAAATCTCGGAATGTCAGCTCTCTTAATGACAGTTCCCTGTGATCCAAACAGTTCCTTCCGCTCCACAGCTACAAAAGTGTCTGAGGAGGTAACTTGGACTCTGAACAAATTTGAAGTGCATTTTCCTAAAATATACCATGCCATCTTATTTAGGCACCACGATGTTTGCTATATTTAAGCTCCAATTTGTTTTAATTAAACCTGCAGCATTTATCACCACCAGGTGAACCCAGTCCCACAACTTGTCTGAGAATCGCCCAAGATTCCCCTCAGGGAATGAATCTACCTGAAATAATTCACATGCGTTCCTCTGCCAGACTTATTTTTGGATTGTAATCTGAGCAAAATGAAACAGAAGTCATTTACATCAGAATTTTTATCGAAAGAAATTAAAATCTTTTCCTATAAATCATAAAGCTGAAAGGACACAGAGGCCATTTGATCTGAATTTTCCCCAACATTTGTCACTGTGAAATCTTTAATTTTTTCATGACACATAAGGGAGGCAGGGGCTGGCACCCAAACATTCTCCCTGGGTGAATCCAGCCAGTGCGATCCATGGTGGACACAAGACTCAAGATGTCTAGGCCTAGTTTACACCTCTCTCTGGGCTTCCGACTGATACATGTTCTATTTCCTGTGTCTTAGATTCATCACAAACACCCTGAAACGAATAGATATACAACGGGTGTTAACAATCCCACTTCCTCCCTTACATGCCAAACAAAGTAAAACACGCACATGTACTCTTCCTCAGCGTGGAAAGTTTCTCCATCGTAACGACTGGCACGGCCACCTGCCGCTGCAGCCAGACACCAGGAGTAATCCAGTTCCCTTTTCCTTCCAGCGCCTGCAGCCAGGTCACCAAGAACCCCTGCCAGTCCAACCTCCTAAGTTCCACAGCCACTGGCCTTCAGCGCTCCACCGGGAGGAAGCAGGCAACTGTGTTTTACCTGAATTGATTCCTAATTTTCAAACCGTCTTAGACCAATAACAGACGTGATCTTTCTGAGCCTCAGTAACACCATCTGTCGAGTGCCATGGTCATTGTGTGGATTAGGAAGGATACATAAAAGGAGGTGACGGAGAGTTACAGTGGAGCAGGTAATCGATGAGAGGAAATGATCACTGGTCTGAAGAGTTAGAGGGTTTACGGCAAAGGAAGAGCCTGAGCTACAGTGGAGAGCTCAGGGAGAGGAGCAAGGAGCGTATCTGTGCTGCGTTCAGTGGCGGGAGCTCAGGGAGGGGAGCGTATCTGTGCTGCGTTCAGTGGCGGGAGCTCAGGGAGGGGAGCGTATCTGTGCTGCGTTCAGTGGCGGGAGCTCAGGGAGGGGAGCGTATCTGTGCTGCGTTCAGTGGCGGGAGCTCAGGGAGGGGAGCGTATCTGTGCAGCACTGAGGGAAGGCTTCGGAGTGCAGATGTGCACCAGGCACATCATACATGTGTGCATACGGTGCATCAGGCACATCATACATGTGTGCATACAGTGCATCAGGCATGCACAGACACATAGCTCACATATGTTGCGTTGCTGGAACAAAGGCAGAGATACACCCTAAACATGGAAGCATGCTATTTGATCTGCATCCATTGCATAAGATGTAAGGATAAACAAAAGTAGTCTTGGGTCCTAAGACACAGAAAATACAGCAAAGTATTACAGAAAGTCATTTAAATTGGTGTAAGCAAAATTCTAAATCCCATTGTAATGTTTCTGAGTGGGTGTGGGAGGACTGAAGATTTGCAATAAAGTGGTGTTCTAGGAAGAGTGAACTGAGTACCAGCTTTGAAGATGAGTTGAATCAAAGAAAGACCAGAGGCAAGTGGCAAGCAAAAGACATTCCCAGCTGCACGTGCAGCTCACAGGGGCCGGTCTTCAGCACAGCCAACTCCCAGCCTCCTGCTCAGACTGACAGTAGCCCCTAGGACCAGGTCTTGTGGCAACTGGGAAACAGAGTGCCTCAGGGCTTCCCTCACACTCAGGACTCTTCCGACTTTCATGTGGGAAGTCACTGTGAAATACACAGAGGGGCCTGGGCCTAAACTCTGGGGACAAATGGGGTTTCATTCCCCAGGCAAGCCCAAGGACACTGTTTGAAAAGTATTCTGGTTGGCTGAGAATGAATCAAAATCGGAAACTCAGGAATGGGGGAAAGGTGAGCACTGAGATTAATGACTCCATGTTGTTAAGCAAACATGGGTACCAACCTGAAAGGAAGGCCACCGTTGCTTGTTGAAAATAGGATTTCCATATTAAAAGAAAATAACTATAAAATTAGGCTTTGTAGATACAGATTAAATGATCAAATACTAGGAAGTACAAAGGAGGAAAAAAGAGTAAATGAAGATTAAACTCCTCACGATATTTAAGAGGGGTCACATGTTATTGTTTGGTTCTCGACTTTGATATTTGAAATCAAGGTTTAAATATGTATTTGATAAAGTCAAGCAGTGGCAAATTTTAAGAGAGTTTTGCAATTTTCAAATAATTTAAAAATTTTAAAGTAAAATATATTCTATATAGCAGTACGAATATATACACAGTACACACACACACACACACACACACACACACAGCTGCCACATAGAATACATGAATGTGTGCATATAAATATAAATGAACACACAAGAATGCAGAAGCAAGGCTGAACACCTATGCCAGGATTGTGAAAGGAAGAAATATTCCTATTAAAGGCTAGCACTTTCAGCTTAAAAATAAATAAAATAAATACCGATTTATGCAATTTAAGAGCTACACCTTAAAACCAAATGTCTCCAAAAGGCTAAGAATAAAGGAATGGCAAAGATAAAAGGCAAATCCCCCAAAACCAAGCAGGTTGTGATTGTGTTAAGTACTAATAACAAAGCTAACCAGGCAAAAGGGAGCCGGTTAAAGGCCGCAGGGAGGATAAGCAGGAGCTTTTCAAGGTCAGAAAAGCTTAGTTTTCTATCCAACGGTAACACTAACCTCAGTAAAACTACAAAGGCAAGGATGCGCCTCAGGGAAGGCAGGGCCAGCAGGTGCAGGTCAGTGAGCCTGCTTCTGGAGCTGAAGTCAGGTTCCCGTTTCCTGAACACATTTCCAGTGACTTGAAATCTTGAATGAAGATGCTCCAAGGCAGAAGCAAGTGTGTATGTCTTAAGAAATGAACCTCCATCTCTGTTCCCAAATAAGTCCTATAATTAGTTTTTCAAATACGATTACCAAAAACACCTACCATAACAACAAACACTACCATACAACACAGAGCAAAACAAGACGCCACAAGCAAGAGCCAGAAGACCAAGATACAACATAAAAAGATTGACAAAGGTATCCAATACTGATACAGATTATAAAACAAATGGATACATAAAAAAATTTCAGAATGTTTGCGTGGAATAGGCAACTTTAAAAATAAAATAATGTGATAAAGAAACCAACCAGAATTTTTAGAACTAAGAAATATCAATAATTAAAATTAAGAAATTCATTAGTTTAACAGCTGATTACACACAGTCAAAAAAATGAGTAACTTGTTAGACAGGTCAGTGAGGACGATACAAAATGAAGTGTGGAAGCAAAAAAAGTGGCAAGTGCAGCAGCAAGAGCAGCGGAAACAAAGGCGCGGCGAGGACAGCGACCAAGCCCTGACCTCACGTCCCGCGCAGGACGCGACAGGCGGGGACACAGTGAGGACATCGACCAAGCCCTGACCCCACGTCCCAGAGTGGGACGTGACAGGTGGGGATGGGGCAGCATCTGAAGAGATGATGGCGAACTTTCTAGAATGTATAAAAGAATCTACGGAGTCAAGAAGCCCAACAAATCCTAAGCACTGTTTAAAAAGAAACATTGTACCTCAACACGTTATGTACGGTAGAGCAGACAATGCCACCAATGAGGAGAGGATGGAAAAGCAGCTGGAAGAGATGGATGGACCCAAAGAAGTAAAGTCTTAAAAGCAGTTACAGAAGCCAAAAAAGGTGACACCTAGAATTCTATACCCAATGAAACTATTTTCCAAGAAGGATGACCAAGCGAGAATTGAGAGTTCCCAACAGACCAGCACCAAAAGCACAAAAGTGAACACATTTCTGACAGAAGGAAAATTATTCTACATAGAAGGTCTAAGATGCAAGAACACATTACAAACTGAAATGTGGATAAAACAAAATGATAGAGAATGTATAAACAACATCAGTGATATTGTTAGGTTTAAGAATAACTAGGATTTTCTTTGGGGTTTAAGAACAACTAGAATTAAAATAAGTGACAAAAATGGTGTAAGTCCAGAAGGGAGCAAATTAAGTTAAATGCTCAAGGGAACTGACTTTTAACTCTGATAAGTTAAGAAGGTTTTTAACTTCTAGAGTAACTACTAAAAGAACAGAAACCACTTACATAAATTCTAAACTGCTGGAGAAAAAAGTTGCATTACAAAAAAAATAATAAAATGGCAAGAAAGGAGAAAAATATTGAACAGGTAAGTAATATTAAAAGCACAAAATAAAATAGCAGATTTAAACTAAAAATATAAACAGTATTATAATAATTGCATATGCACTAAATACTCTAGTCAAAAATTATCAAAGTTAGATAAAAATTAAACTAATTACAAGATGGCATGCTAATACAAGATGTATGCTAATTACAAGAGACACATAAAAATAAACATACAGAGAAGCTGAAAGTAAAAAGATGGAAAAAGATATGCTAAAGAAATTAAAGACAGCTGGCATTGCTACATTAACACAAAACAAAGTAGAATTTAATGCAAAAAGCTTTAGTAGAGATAAAGAAAGTCACTTTATAATGAGAAACTGCTTAATTCACTAGGAATAGATAACAATTTAAATTTGTATGCATCCAATATCAAAGCCACAAAACATAAAATACTAAAAATAAACAGAATTCCAAGGAAAAATAGACAAATTCACAATACTGATGAGAGATTTTGACACATTTCAGCAACTTTTATGAAAGAGAAAGACCCTAGTGGTAGACAGAAACTAAAAAACAAGATTAAGAATCTTGACCTATCACGCAGACGAAATCATATGACCAACAATTTGGAATCCAAGTTGTTTTGAAGCACACAAAGAATGTTTATAAAAATGAACTAAATTTTGGACCCTACAACAAGTCTCAACACATTTCACAGATCTGAAGTTAAAAAGGTATGTCCTCTGAGAAAAATACAATCAAACTATGAACAAAGATGTATTAGAAATTTCTCAACTATGCTTATAAATTAAGATAAGAAATAAGCTTGTAATAAGCATGGGTCAAAGATGAAATCACAGTCGAAATTAAAATATTCTGTACTTAACAATAACAAAATACTACAAATGAAACTATAATACAAAAATACTACATATGAAAACTTCTGAAACGCAACCAAATTAGTACTTACAGAAAAATTTATAGCCTCCAATACATATATTCACAAAGGGGGGAGAAGGTGAACACTAATCAAGGAGGAAACAGACAAGTGAGAAAACACTAATGAAATAGAAAAATAATACACAGCACAAAGAATCCGTAAAGACAAGAGTAGGTATTTCCATAAGAAATGAAAGTTGGCAAACCTATTGGAAGAGTAGTCAGGAAAAAAAAGAAAGCGGAAAGGGCAGAAATAACAAGTATGAATAATTAAAAAGGTTGATATCACAGATCCTATATATGTCAGGGATAACAGGAAAATATGAACAAACTGTTGTAAATAAAACTGAAAATTTAAATACCTGATTATGAATTGAAAACTGTAACTTTGCAAAACTGACTCAAGAAATTAAAACCTTGAATAGTTCCATACCTAAATAGTCCCATAACTAAATCAAATGTGTCAAAAATGTTTCCACAGTCAAAAGCTGAGGCCCACATGGACTTCTTATGTAAATGTTCAAGAAATAAACAATTCCAATTTTAGATAAATTATTTTAGAGAAAGAAAATGAGAAAAAAATGTTTTTATGAGACTAGCATAATCCAGATACCAAACTCCACAAGAATGGTATGAAAAATAAAAATTACAAGTCAATTTCACTCCTGTAAATCAATGTAAAAATCTCACAGAAAATATAAGCAAATGGAATTTAATAATAAACAAAATAGTAATATACCATGATCATGTTGGGGTTTTGCCCCTAGAAATACAAGGTTGGTATGACACTAGAAAGTCAATCAATATAATTTGCCATGTTAATACATTAAAGAAGAAAAATTTGAAGATGAAAAATCTTCAATAGATTTAGAAAAATATTTCCTAGAATATTTTCATGATTTAAAACAACTTTTAGCAAAATAGGAACAGAAAAATGTCAATGTATTAAAAGGCTTCTATAAACAAACTTATAGCATACTTAAATGACACTGTTGAAAGTTTTGCCTTTGAGGATGGGAACAAAAGAAGAATGTTTATTGTAATCACTTTTCTTTAGCAACATACTGAAGATCTTTGCTGCAGAAACAAGGAAAAGAAATAAATGGTGCAAAGAACTGGAACAAAAAAAAAGCTGTCATTATTTACTGATGATATGATTATATATAGAAAAAAATCAATACACCTGAATTAATAACTAAAATAGGGATTTTTACCAAAATTGATAGTCAATAATTTTATAAAAATTAAGTTTATTTCTTTACATCAGCAAAGAGAGAGGAAATGGTTCTTTTAAGAATGATATTTACAGTATCATTTAAAAAATCTCAAGTATCTAAGAACTGCTCTAACAAAATTTGAGAAGACTTATTTTAGAGAAGACTTAAATAATACTGGGAGATACACCATATTCATGGCCGAGAAGAGCCAAAACACTCTTAAAGAACACAAGGATGAATGGAACAGAATAGAGAACCCAGAAATAAGACTGCACACTTACAACCATCTGATCTTCCACAAACCTGACAAAAACAAGATATGAGAAAAGGACTTCCTATTCAATAAATGGTGCTGAGATAACTGGCGGGCCATTTGCAGGAGAGAGAAACTGGACCCTTTCTTTACATCATATACAAAAATGAACTTAAGATGAATTAAAGACTTAAATGCAAAACCCCAAACTATAAAACTCCTGGATGACAACCTAGGTAGTGACATTCAGGACACAGGCACGGGTGAAGATTTCGTGACAAAGACACCAAAAGCAACTGCAACGAAAGCAAAAATTGACAAATGAGATCTCAATAAACTAAAGAATCTCTGCACATCAAAAGAAACTTATCAGCAGAGTAAACAGACAACCTACAGAGTGGGAGAAAATTTTTTTTGCAAACTACACATCTGACAAAGGTTTAATATCCAGCATCTAAAAGGGACTTAAACAAATTTACAAGAAAAAAACTAACAACCCCACTAAAAAGTAGGCAAAGGACGAACAGACACTTTTCAAAAGAAGACAAACACGTGGCCAACAATCATATGAAAAAAAGCTCAACATTGGGCTGGGCGCGGTGGCTCACGCTTGTAATCCCAGAACTTTGGGAGGCCGAGGCGGGTGGATCACGAGGTCAAGAGTTCGAGACCAGCCTGACCAACATGGAATAACCTAAATGCCCATCAATGATAGAATGGATAAAGAAAATGTGGTACATCTACATCATGGAATACTATACAGCCATAAAAAAGAATGAGCTCATGTCCTTTGCAGGAACATGGATGGAGCTAGAGGCCATTATCCTTAGCAAACTAATGCAGAAACAAAAAACCAAATACCACATGTGCTCACTTATAACTAGGAGCTAAATGGTGAGAACACACTAAATGTGAGAACACACAGAGGAGAAAAATGCACACTGGGGCCTATCAGAGGGTGGAGGGTGGGAGGAGGGAGAGGATCAGCAAAAATAACTAATGAGTACTAGGCTTAACACCTGGGTGATGAAATAATCTATACAACAAACCCCCATGACACAAGTTTGCCTATATAACAAACCTGCATATGAGGACAGAATTGTTCTATCAAATGTCAAACCATTATAAAAGTCTATTAACACACACAGTTTGTTATTTGGTGGGAATACAAAAACAGTCCAAGGGAACAGAACAGGTAACCCAAACAGGCCCATGTGTATACAAATGCTTGGTACATGGCAGACGGGGCACTAGATCACTGGGAAAAGTCTTTTCTATAACTGGTGCTGAGACAATTGGTTTGCAAAAATATGGTATTTAAAAACTGTACTTCACACCATATATATTTAAAAAAACAAAAAACACTTATAGTGGTCAAAGGAAAAACAGTTAAGCTTCTAGAAGATAATGTAAAAGGAGAGCTTCATCTCCTTGGAGTAGGGAAGGGTTTTTTAAACAACATAAAAAGTGATAATAAAAAAAAACTTCATATATTTGGCATGTAAAATCAACAACTGTTTTTTCATAATTTCACCAATGGGTGGGTAAAAAGTCAAACTACAGATTGAGAAAGATATCAGCAAAACATAAGCCGAGAAAGCCTTGGCATCTAAAATAGATAACTGCAAGCTGCTCAGAACACCAGACAAAAGACTTAGAAAGTTCACAAAAGAGAAAATCTAAATAGCCAATATATATGGGCATAATTGTTTAGTCTCACTATCAAGCTGGGAAACGATCATTAAAACTGCAGTGAGAAACTCACTTATACTAAGTGTTGCTGAGAATGTGAACTACTCTTGACATTCATGTTGGAATGGCAAACTGGTACAACCACTTTGAAGAACAGTTAAAACATTATCTGGTAAATTTGGCAAATGATATAGCCAAGTAGTGCCTCTCCTAGATACCTTATACCAGGGTGCCAATGTGTGGAATACACATTCATGGAATGTTAATAGCAGCACTGCTGCCCACTGTAAAAAAACTGGAAGCAACCCAAACCCCGAAACAGCGGATATACTGGATACACTAGATACACTGGAATGTGCTCATGCAAGAGAATGACAAGCTGCAAGAAACGAGAAGAGGACAACACAACCTCCTGCATGCAGCCATGTTACACAAAAGGAATAAGACAAAAAGAAAACATCCAGTATGATTTCAATTATAGAAACTAACAAAACAGGAAAAACTAACTCACAACTGACTCTCAAACAACACAGGCTTGAACTGTGCAAGTCCACTCAGATACGGACTCTTTTTAGTAACTCAAGTCAACCCTCCGTATCTGAGGGCTCTGCGTCTGCAACCAAACATGCATCAAAACACAGTATTCCTGGGAGGCGACCCCCGCAGATACAGATGGTCCACCTGTCCTACGGATAGGTTTTGCAGGGCTCACCGGGGGACTTGGGTATGCATGGGTTCTGGTATCCATGGAGGCTGCTGGAACCAATCCCCCATGGGTACCAAGAGATGACTGCATATATTTATATATGCAATTTTTAAGTGACAAACCTTTAGGAAAAGCAAGAAATTAACAATAAAAGCAGCATTCCATAATGTATACATACACCAAAACATTATATTGTATCTCATAAATAGATATAATTCTCTATTAAAAATGAAATGAAAACTTTAAAGCCCACACATTTCAAAACAAAACAATGCTCAAAGGCTGCTGAAGCAGCCCGTGCAACGAAAAGTAGTAACTTTTTTGATAGATTAAAACAAATTTGTTAACTATAATTTTTTAAAGCCAAGACAGTGATTATTTCAAAAGAAATGAAATGAATTGTGCAAAAATGTATCTTCTAAGCCAATATAAAAACTGGCACATAATTCATGCTATAACTAATAAGAGATTTATACAGAAAAAGTATAAAAGGAAACATCTTAAACGTGTATGGCACCTTAACTCTGAAACTGCGTGAAGATAATGGTGCTAAGTGCTAGATGGTTTTTGCAGCCACGCTGGACCCTCAGGGTTCATATATGGAACCCCTGGCATATGTGCCACGTAAAGGGGATGGACTGTGGTATTAGTAAAGCAGTATTAACCAGTTTTCCTGTCACAGCATCTCCACTGACCTTAAAATCTGGAATACATGCTTCATCGTAGAAATTTTTCAAATTGTTTCCCCAAACAGTCTTAGAAACCTCTTCATTTTTCTGAATTTTCTGAGTTCAAATAAGCAAACCGGAAAAAGGGGCTCTTTAGCCAAAATTACTTCTGAACTATGCCCTTTTTCTATCAAATGACTTCTCTGTTCCCCAGCACTATTTCCACAATTAGAGGCAATAAGGTTTGTATATATAAAATAAAACTTTGTTTTATTTCAACTTTATATAAAACTAGTGATGAGAGTTCATGAGTTAGCCATGCTCAGTAACTAAAAACTTAACATAAAGATAAATTATAGAAAAATATTTTTTTCCTAAAGAAAAATATATTATTAAAAAAAAAAAAAAACCTCTAAACAACCTTGAACATTTAGGGACAGGTTTTTGGCTTTTGTTGAGGGCTAGGTTGTGGGGAGAGGAGGAGGAAGTAATTTAAAGTTTTAGATAATTTTTACTTCTATGGAGAGAAAGAGCAGGGAAAGGAGAGGGAGGGAGGGGAACAGGGTGTCCAGATGAAGACGCTGAGGACTGAGCTGCAGGGCCCCGAGGGTGCGCGCCATTCATCCCTGCACGCTCACACACAGCGGCACGGGGCGTGTACTAAGCTGAATGGCCCATCGCAATACCTTCCCAAAAGCATATACTTGGATGTTGAGTAAATGAAGAACCATTACACATTCAACTAACTGTTCAGCATGCAGAAGGCTGAGCTGCCTATTAAAAAGTGAGAGCTTAGCAGGACACTTAGCAGGACAAGGAGACATCCTCCCACAACACTCAAGGAACAACAGGCAGAAAGGAAACACTCCTGAATATCAGGAAACTGAACTGTTTCTTACAAGCCAAACAGTAGCCATGGGACGCTGTAGCATCTCACCCTTCCTGACGCTACCTTGCCAAGAGCAGGGGATGAAGCATTTTGTAAAAAATGACTCTATGTGGTGTGCTGGTTTCTTAAAGATGCCATCACTAGATGTCTTACAGCAACAGAATTCTATTTTCTCACCATCTGGAAGGTGTGGGCAGAGCTGTTCCCTCCGGGACACTGGTCGGGGGTGGGGCGGGGTGGGGAGGGTGGAGGTGGGCTGTTCTGCCTCTCTCCAGCTCTGGGTCTGCTCACAGTCCTTGGCATGCCCTGGCTTGTAGCGGAATCATTCCAGTTTCTGCCACTGTCTTCACCTCACCTTCTCCTTGATATATTCCTACTCCTTTGATTACAAGGACATTCACTGCAATTAGGGCCTACTCTAATTCAGGATGGTCTCGTTTAGAGATCATTATCTTAATCATATCTGCAAAGACTCTTTTCTCAAGTAAGGTTCCATTCACAGATTTCATGTGGGCACATGTTTTGGGGACCATCACTGCATGCACGGGAGTCCACCCTCTAGCATTCCCCAAATTTACATCAGTCCCAATACATTTACCCCATCCCAATATCCCAAATGTCTCAGCCTACTATAGCATCAACATTAAGTCCAAAATCTCATCCAAACCGCATCTGCTCAAATGTCCCAAATCTCATCATTTAAACCATCTAAATTAGGTATGTGTGAGACACTGGCCATGGTCCATCCTGGGACCTAAATTCCTCTCCACCTGTGGACCTGTGAAACTAGAAAACAAGCTATCTGCTCCCAAAATACAGTGGTGGCACAAGGATAGATAGATATTTCCATTCCAAATGGGAGAAACTGGAAGGAATGTAAGATCACTGATCCCAAGCAAGTCTGAAATTCAGCAAGGCAAACTCTGTCAGGTTTCAAGAGCTGAGAATAACAGAATAACTGCGTCTCAGTGCCCCTTAGGCTGACAGCTCCGTGACCTCTGCACTGCCCATGTCAATTCTGACCCTGGGGTCATTCTTCCTCTTTCTGAAAGGGAGCAAGTGCTGGCAGCCAGTAGCTCTATCAAGCTGTTCCCTGCCTATAAGATTTTGGGAGTCCAACAGACTTCTCTCATCTCATCCTGTCTCTGTTCCTTTAGGTCAAGCTGGTAGTTTCTGCTGATAAAACATGATGGGTCTCCTGTGTATACCCTGAGAGTCCACACTATTAGAAAACAGACTCCAACACAGATCCTTCTTGGATAGCCCCTCTCTATTCCTGGTTTCTGCAGAGTACATCCTTTAGTCAGCTCCTGAGAGGGTCTGGCTCTGTGTCCCCACCCAAATCTCATCTTGAATTGTAATCCTCATGTGTAGAGGGAGACAGGTGATTGGATCATGGGGGCGGTTTCCTCTATGCTGTTCTCGTGATAATGAATGAGTTCTCGTGAGGTCTGATGGTTTGATGAGTGTGGGATGGTTCCTCCTTCACATGCTCACACCTTCTCCTGCTGCCTTGTCATGATAATGAGTTCTTCTGAGATCTGATGGTTTGATGAGTGTGGGATAGTTCCTCTGATGGTTTGATGAGTGTGTGATGGTTCCTCCTTCACATGCTCACACCTCCTGCTGCCGTGTTGTGATAATGAGTTCTCATGAGGTCTGATGGTTTGATGAACGTGTGACAGTTCCTCTGATGGTTTGGTGAGTGTATGATGGTTCCTCCTTCACATGCTCACACTTTCTCCTGCTGCCTTGCGAAGGTGCCTACTTCCCCTTCCACCATGATTGCAAGTTTCCTGAGGCCTCCCCAGCCATGCAGAACTGTGAGTCAATTCAATCTCCTTTGTTTATCAATTACCCAGTCTAGTGTAGTATCTTCACAGCAGCATGAGAACGGACTAATACCTGCCTCTAATCTATCTCTTCAAAGAGCAAAACGCCACCTGGACACACCCTTGGTGAATGCTTTCCAAACAATGAATCTCCCAATATTAGCATTTTATGCAATCTGGATAGGCTCCAAATTTTCCAAATCATCAATACCTGAATATCACATCTAGGTCAAAAGAAGTTGAAAACACTCTTTTCACCAAGCATTCTACCTGGAAAATGAGGTCTTACTAAAGCTGTTTGGTAAATTAGCAAAAACCTGTAAAATGTCACAGAAAGGGTACCTAACCGAAAAGCAACCTGATAAAGCTCCTAAAAGTTTTCCTTCAGAAAAGTTCTTTCCTAAATCCAGGAGCAATGACTGCTGTGCCTGTGCTGCCTGACACTTTTGGTCTTCCGGGGGTGTGCCGACTGCACAGAGCTCTGGGGGTCCCCAGTACATCTGCTCTGGAAGCTCACGGGCAAGCATCCCCACGCTCACTGGGTCGGATGCCAGACCCCTGGTAAATAAGAAACTGTGTCTCCCAAGCCACACACACCCTGCACCTTCAGTGCTTTCAACAAAGTCGCTGTATTGACAAGAGGTTCCTCGGTGTTCTCAGAAGGACAAAGCCGCTGTATTGACAAGAGGTTCCTCGACGTTCTCGGAAGGACAAAGCCGCTGTATTGACAAGAGGTTCCTCGGTGTTTGCAGAAGGAACACCTTTATCACTTTGTCAAACAACATTCTGCCTGTAACACCCACATATGCCTCATGTGGGAGTAAAAACACTGACCCACACTGGTAGACAGTTTTTGCATTATCAACTACACTGGTATATAGCATTTCAAAGCATATGGACGAAAGAGGTAATAATTAAAGAGGGAAGTAACTGCAAGTCCCTGACCTCAGAGAACTTTAAATGAATACAGAATTCTGATAATCAATTTTCCTTTTCTTATGAGAGATGCACAGGATTTAGGGAACATGTACGAATTTTAGAATTACAAAAGTAAAAGTTAAATACTATAATATTTTCCTTTGAAATTTACAATGTAAATTATATCAAGTAACTCAAAATATTTTACTTCATATAAGAGGAATTTTTATAAAACAGCTTAACTCTCTTAAATTTGAAAAGCCCTTTAAGAGTGTTAGGACAACAGAGAAAAAAAGCACTTTACTTGGGAAGCCGAGGTGGGCAGATCACAAGGTCAGGAGATAAAGACAATCCTGGCTAATATGGTGAAACCCCATCTCTACTAAAAATACAAAAAATTAGCCGGGCATGGTGGCGGGCGCCTGTAGTCCCAGCTACTTGGGAGGCTGAGGCAGGAGAATGGCGTGAACCCGGGAGGCGGCAATTGCAGTGAGCCAAGGTGGCGCCACCGCACTCCAGCCTGGGCAACAGAGCGAGACTCGATCTCAAAAAGAAAAAAAAGAAAAAAGCACTTTACTTTTCAGATTTGCATACCGTGCAAAACCAAAACATATTTTAGAAGTCTTACCTTTTATTCAATTCAAAAGCATATTTAGCAAATACTAGAACATGTCATTATTCGTATTTTACGTCAACTTTGCAAAAGGAAAACAAACTTGGCTTTAATCAAATGTGAACTTTAACGCCCCGAATCAGTGTCCTGTGCTTTTGACATCAGCGGATCTCACCCCGCGTGCACCCTGTGTCACTGCATCCTGAGTGAGAGAAACACGGCAGAGCCTTGTGTTGAAGTGGTGTGACATGTTCTGAAGCCAAACAGAGGGGAAGTGACAGTTCTGCCCCGAAAGCCTCTCCAAGCATGACCGAACATGCTAAACATCAAACTGTTGACTGAAAAACCAGAGCAAGAGAGACCTGCAGAAAGCCTGCTATCATCCTCATTTTCTAAGCAGACACTAGAGGAGGATACACAGACTTAATCTGGGGTGTGGGTATTTTTTGTAGATATAAATATGCATAGTCGTATTTGTAAGTCTGTATAAATACACTGGAAATGTTTTGACAGAATTTGAGTAGAGACAGCAGGATTACAGATCATACTTACCGTCTTCTCTTATTATTAGTTTTTTCTTTCTTTCGAGACAGGCTCTTGCTCTGCTGCCCAGGCTGGAGTACAGTGGCGTGATCTCAGCTCACTGCAGCCTCCACCTCTGGGGCTGATGCGATCCTCCTGCCTCAGCCTCCCAACTAGCTAGGACTACAGGCGCATGCCACCGTGCTTGGCTAATTTTTTGTTTGTTTGTTTGTTTGTTTTGGAGAGACCAGGTTTCACCATATTGCCCATGCTGGTCTCTAACTCCTGGACTCAAGCTATTCGCCTGCCCTATTTTCTATTTTGTTTTACTATAAATACATATAATTACGAAGGTATGAAAACAAAAATTAGTTTTAGTTAAAAAATGCTTATTACATAAACTAATTTTCATAACTATAATTAATTTTTCTTGCTAACCAGATACAGGAAAAAGGTCAAATCTTTCTATATTATTTTACTAAAGAAAGAAATAACTGGAGATAGTCCATATAAATAAAATATTTCACTAAAACATAATAAAAGTCCCAATACTGTTCAATAGTTTCTGTCAGTTAAAGACAGAGGTACCCTGGATACAAAAGGAAGCAAAGCTCTCATTAGGCCTTTTACGCAGTGAAAGAGAAGCAGTCTTGAAAGGAACATCATGTGACATTCTAGAACTGAAAGAAATCAACTGACATTAAGAAAAATCAAATTAAAGAGAGCAAAAAACAAGGAATTCCTAGAAAAAGATGTGTTTGCTCGACAGACACGGGAGCAGGTGCCCTGTGCTGGAGGCTGCGGAGGCTGAGCTGGAGTGCACGTGTGCCAGCCACCGGCCGTCTCTGCTGTGCTGGGACAATGTGCTTTCTCTGCCAAGACATTTTCCCCAGGTCTTCCACGGTGGCCTCACCATGCGGGCCGCTGCTTAATGAGCACCCGGCCAGGGAAGGCCCACATTGCTCTGAAGGCCTGCAAGGTTCTCTCTGTTCCAGTGCCCAGGTTGACTTTACTACATAGTGTTTTACTACTATGTAACTGTTTCATTTATATGCTTTCACCTGTCCCCTCCGATTAAGAAGAGGCCAAGGGCACTGGATGGCCTGCCCATTTGTTCTGTGTCAGCAGGGGCCAGTGCATCAGCTTTGACTATTTACTGACCACAACACTTACCTTGCTACCTTGTATTGTCTCTTTCTTTCTTTGAGACAGAGTTTTGCTCTTTTGCCTGCCCAGACTGGAGAGCAGTGGCGTAGTCTTGGCTCACTGCAACCTCCACTTCCTGGGTTCAAGCGATTCTCCTGCCTCAGCCTCTGAAGTAGGTGGGATTACAAGTGTGTGCCACCACACCCCACTAATTTTTGTATTTTTAGTAGAGATGGGATTCCACCATGATGGCCAGGCTGGTCCCAAACTCCTGACCTCAGGTGATCCACCTGCTTTGGCCTCCCAAAGTGCTAGGGATTACAGGCGTGAGCCACCTCACCTGGCCAAAATAAAAAGCGATGGGATTGAACGTGAATAATACGCACTGTATTTTCCAAGTCTTACTTCAGACATAATCATTAAGGTTATTCTTCTGTAAATGAAATTTACCCTGCTAAAAGCCCTTATCCTCTTTGAGAAAAGACCGATCAAGAATATGTAGGATGATTCGCTAGAAACACCCTTTTACTACTGCAGTAATGCCAAGGCTGTGGCCTGGAGGTCTAGTGTAAACACGGAGTACAAACCAAACAGGATGACAAGATGAAAGCAAATGTTGACTAGTAAAGCATGTAAGTGGATGGGAGAGGGGAGATAAGCTGACTTAAAATATTTTAGGGTCTTAGCATTGATTGAGAGGAGAGTAAAGATAAAGCTTAACTTTAAACTTTACTAAATATTACATATTAAATATGTAAAACTTCTAGGGAAAGCACAATAATAGAAATATAGGGTATCATTTCAAGTTAATAGAAAAAATGGAATTGAAAAAACTCCAAAGGTTGCAAGAAAGAAAAGAAAAATATAGAAGTAAAACAAACAGCAAAAATAAGGTGGCATAAATTAATGCAAATAAAGTGTTAATCACAGTAAGTGTAAAGACAGTAGCATGGGATTTAAGACAACATCACTACCACCTAGCTAATGCTGTTTATAAGAGATTTTCATTCACCAGAATAAGAGCTCTTCTAAACCTGTAAGCAACTAATAACATAGCCTCACAATATAAAAGCTAGAATTCACAAAATGGCATGGGAAAATGGACAAGTTCATTATTATGGTGAGAGATTTGCACACTCTCAGTAACTAAAAAGTTAAGGAGTTTTTTTTTTTTTTTAAAAAACAGTAAAGTGCATACATTAAAGAAGATCAATCTAATGGATATAGAATGATTCATGTAAAAATACACATTTTTAAAGCATACATGGAATATTTATAAAACAACCACATACCAATCCACAAAGCAAATGGTAATGAAAACAACATGCTATGAGGCTCTGGAAGCAACTTGCAGGGGAAGAATCCCAAACATGTTCTGTGTTATGAAGCTCTGATAAAAATGAACGCATAACCTAATATAACCCAAAAGGCAGATGCCGCAGAAGTGTCTATCAACGTATTTTGGGAGTTGGAATACATTTTCTCCACAGGAGAAAAATATGCCAGCCTTGAGCCAGGTTCTCGAGCTGGCACAAACATGTACATATACCTCACTACGTGCCTTACGTGGAGCTCCTGAGAACCAGAGACTCGACTCCCATTAGTCAGAAGGTCTTCGAGTGACAAGGCCACAGTGTCAGGAGGTGTTCCCTGCAGCTCTAGGAGAAGCAGCTCCTCCATCTGGGCCAGTCACTGCAGCCTGCTTTGCCTGAGACAGGCATTCCAACCGGCAGAAACTAAGAAAAGCAGGAGAAATGTCTTATTTCCTCCTTCACTTGATGGCTAACCTATCTTCTCACGTGACAATATAAAAATGGATACCAGGGTTCGTTCATGTGTCTGGAGACAAAGGAGACTCTTGGGGAGTGGGTGGCATCAAACGGAGGAAGCTGGTGGAGAGAAGACGCAATGTGTGAATGGCCTGGGATCAAGGTGAGTATTTAGGCTGAACAACAAATGAGAACTACCTGAAGGACCATCACATCCGAATAAGTAAATTCTGGCATGACAGACAGATAAAAAAGGCAGGTTACTTTCTGGTTATACTTTGTTAATTGCCACTTAGCCAGTGGGGGGCTGGGTATTTTGAGGACAAAGACGAACAGAGTCCACTTGTGGCACTCAATACGTGCTGGCACAAGAACTGTGATGATCTGTGCTTGGGTCCTCTGAGCAGGACGGGGCCTTTGTAATGGGTCCATTCAACAAATACTTATGGAGGCCCTACCACATCCCAAGCGTGCTCCGTTTTAGGCCCTAACTAGGACACGACAACAAACGGGCCACACAAGGCCTCTATTCTCACAGGGCTTAGTGAGAAGAAAGAAACGGGCAACAAACAAGATGAATGTCATAGAGATCTACACAGATTTCAATAGGCTGCTGTGATAGCAAGTGGCTGGCTGTTTCTTGGTCTGTACTGAGCAGACAAAGGCAGCCTCTCTGAGGAAGAGTATTTAGGGTAAAAGCCAAGTGACAAGACAAGCCTAGCCACGGAATGACGAGGTAGAGGAGCACCGAAGCGGAGGACACAGCTAGGGTGGGAAGCAGCTGGCACGTGGGGATAGCTGCAGTGTGGTGGGAGAGGAGAGTGGGGAAGCTGGGCCTTATTTGGTTCAATCCACAAGTCAGGTTGGAACAGCCATCTCTGCAGTCAGCTTTATGGAGTGCAGAAAGTCCATGTCAGCAGCAAGTCACACAGCTGCAACAAGAAGTTGCTATTTGCTGCGTGCGCTCTTTGCACCGGCCTGGCCACCATGAACCAGCAACACTGTGGAAGGGAGCGTCCACAGGAATCTGTGCTGTGACGGGCAGAAAGGAGGCTGATTTCCTACCTCTCGAACAGACTGGGTGAGAGCAGCTGGATTCATTCCCAGCGCTTGTCTGTGAGGGCAGTGCAGTGTGTACACCTCCCAAGAAGAGATTATAGCTCTGACTTTAGGACGTAACTACGTGGAAGTGACATCACCTTTCAGAGCAAATTTTGGAGAAAGCTGGGTTAGAAACAGAGATATCTTTCTCTTCAAAGTGGCTACATCCTTGAGCCTCAGCATTCTAACTGGTTTAGTCCATTCTCTGTTACAAAAGGCAGATGTTCCAGACTCGTACTTTACCCACCATTAGGTTTCAGTTGTTCATGCCTATGAAAACTTTAAATCATACATATTAAGAATATCTTTCTTAAAATATTTTTGAAAATACTTTAAAATGGATTTATGTTCATATGGGAAAATATTAGTCTTTACATTAAATAGGCATCTAATATTAACTACTTATATCCCAATCTGTAGTTATAACATAGGTTAACATTTTGAAATGATAGTCCATATTAAAAACACAGCCTTAATATTTTATCTAACTTGACAGATATTAGATATATTAAATAGAACTTTAAAATGCCAATGATTCCACACAGATCAAAGGGCACTGGAAATTTAAAACAAAACTAATTTTGTGCAATTCTGGTTTATGTTTCATCAGGAAATATCTTCTGATTGTTGAAGAGGATACCGTCAACACATTCACTATCAGGAAAGTATGACACCTCTAGATCATTCTACCGGCACTGACGACGTCTCCCCAACAACATTTTCACTGAAGAATTCCTCCAGATTCCTCAGAACTCCTGGCTCTTACTTCTCTAGCTTTGTTTGGATAATTTCTTTCACACTGAGAAAGTTAAATTTCAATAAAATCATACTCAATGAAACCAGACATTTGTTTTATTTTCATTTTTAAACTTACCTTATGGGAATGATGTAAGAAAAGAGGAGAAGAAACCGAAAAAGATTGCGGTACCATGGACCCACAAATCCTTGTAAGGTTACCATGACAACAGAAAGAGCAACTAAAGCCAAAAATAGTGCTTTCGTCAGCCGATTGAGTTCAAGGTCCAACAAACCAACCTGAAAGAAAAACACATAATACATGAACAAGCTAACCACAATGTCCCTAATATTATCAATCAGAATGCGTGGTAATGATGACAAAAAAAACTTTAAGATTTTTTGGTATTAGCCTTTATTATAATGAAATATGAAAATGTTACTAACTTTTCTCCTGAAAAACCTTTAACAGATTCAGGCAGAATTTCTAGAAATGAGTCATGATTCCCAGAGCATTTCCAGAAAGGGTCTACTGACAAAACACGAGGCCAGAGCACACAGCCGCAGTGAACTCAGACATGGCCTGTGGACGGGTGGCGCATTGGTCACCGGCTCAGGCAAAGTGAAACGCAAGCCTAGAGAAGGGCACTGGAAGCTTGCTCAGGGTGCGGCCCGGGAACAGAGAGTTCTGAGGGCACGGGCGTGTCTTCCTTGCACGTGCCACGCCATGGCCATGCCTCTGTTATCTGTGTGGGCGCCTCTGCACATCTCCCATGAGGATTCTACTCTAGATGGAGAGTTCCCAAGAACAGGACCGTATGTATGTCTTTCCGATCTACCAACAGTCTCTTTGAAAGAACTTGTCTTACAGCAAAAAAAAAAAAAAAAAAAAGCAATAGATAGTTAGCTTAAAATAAAACCTTTTTAATTTGCACAAATCATATATTGTATGTTCTCCCAGTCAGGTACACTACACACAAGTCCATTCTATGGATCGTTTACCAGCTGAGCAAAATGTGAGGGAAAATTATGTCAATAAGAATCAGTTCATTTTTTTGGCTGCATTCTGTATAGGATCTTGGAAACAGTGAGAACTAGCAACCCAAAAAGCTCTCACTGCACAAGTTAAGAGAATACAGCTCTTTTGAAGCATGTAGCTTCAATTTCGAGCTCTAGCAATCGCTGTGAACTGTTTCTCTTTGCTTGCTTTCAGTCCTGAAAGACCACAAGGCAGTCCAGTGAGTGGGGTTGGGGGATGAGAGGGAACTCCACGCTGCAGGAAGGGAGGGAGTGACACAGCACAGTAACTAGGATTCCTCGGGACTCTGGATTTAGGCTAATTTAGATGCTGACTCTGCCACTTAGCGGCATAACCTTGGGCAAGCTGGGCTTTGGTTTTCTTATCTGTAAAATAGGGAATGTGGGATGTTTTCCTTACAGCCCCCAGGGGATGCAAAGAGGGAGCTCAAGGCACAGTGGCCACAGTTCCTGCTGGGCAGTACGCTCCCCAGGTGTGCTGCTACTGCTCTTATTACACACTTGGATTGGAATCCACTTTCTCTGTTTACTAAATGTGTGACTTGAGGAACAACCTTAAATTCTTTGTTAAACCTCGTTTTCTTCATCTGTAAGTGGTGGTACCCCCGGGGCAGAGGTACCAGGGTGAGAGGCCACTGCCTTCAGCACCACTAGGTTGGGGAACAGCATGTACTTAACTTACCTACTTATTTCTGATCTATGTGACATTAACAGAAGACTAAATCCTATCAGGTTGGTTATCTATCTGCCACCTCAATTTCTCCTGAATCTGGAATAACTTTTGAAAAGGAGTACATGAAGAAAACATGATTGCAAAAAACCTGATTAAAAAAATAAAAAGTTTGAGAATTACAGAGCTAATAAATAACTTGGTTTATTCTGTAGAGCCTTTTGAAAAATCTGTAACTTCACCCAGTAGAAAGCTAGCCTTTTCCCACAACTCATATATCTAGTTTATATCTGGTTTTGATTAATACTTTCCACAAACTCTCATGAGATCTTTAGAACCTGCAATTATCAAGTAAAAATAAAACTTTGTCAAAAGTCCATTAAGTGCAGTTGCGAAGAAAACTCAACTAATTAAACAAATAAATTTAAATGTCTACTACATTTTGTGCTAAACTCTAAGGTTATGAAAACGAGCTAAGTATAAGATTTTACCTCCAAGAAACAGCTAATCTAGTAGGAGAAATAAGATGAACACCAGTGATCTATGTTATAAAACAGAATCATAAAATAGTAAGTTTTCTTTTCTAACCAGGCTTGTTTTAAATCACTTCCTGTGACCGACAGTCAGCACCACCACCGGTTAATAAACACTTCACGGCCTTTCACAACAGTGTAGGCACAACAGGAGCAACGACAAGGACTCCAAAGCATGGGACTGGCAGTGCCCAGAGTGCGGGGTCCGTGACCAACACAGACAGGGTGCTGCACTCGGCAGGGTGGGGCAGCCCCTCCTGCACTCTGTCCTGTGCACACTGCCACAGGGCTCACTTGGCCACTTCACTGTGTAAGACTCCTAACTGAGGACACTTTAAACACAAAGTGTCAGTTTTATATGAAATAGCAACTGGATTCTAATGTAACAATTAATGAGACACTTGGCCTGCCACAAAAACTCTTCTCCGTGTTGCAATACAGCAACACAGACAGCAGCTCATTTTCCACAGAAACTCTTCAAAGACTGCACATTCCCAGCTCTGTATTCTCCAAAAAAGCACACTGCTCTCTAATTCACAACAGCAGATCCCCTTCTAGCCAAGTAAAATGTCCACAGCAACATCTCGGAGCTCCAGCACGAGGCTTTTTCATCTCTGGGTCAGCCACAAGACCAGTAACAGCGCCGCTCCCCCAGATCACAAACAGTCTGAAAGGGAGCAATACTCAACCGGTTCTGAAGTTCCCAACGCTGCTGCGGGGATGGGCTGTGCCTTCCCTTGAGAACGGGGCAGCTGAAGACCACAGCGGCTGATTTATCAGCTCTATTTAAAAAGCAGCACAACCAGGACAAATATCATGCAATTTCCGCTACTTCAACTACTACATAGTTTATGCTTGAATTATTGAGAAAAATAGGTTTTTGGATTAAAATGAAGAAAAATTAAGCCAGGGAAGTAGAGCATGTTTCAAAGCCCAGATCTTTTTGCTGTGACAAAGGCGGTCTAAGTTTCAGGCCTCACTGAGGATCAGATGAAGTCATTATTCATTCAGTCAGGGAAAAAAGACTCAATTACCTCAACCTAAAGATGCTATCAATGAATGCAAAGTGCATATTTTACTCTATTCATCCAAATCCCATTAAAAAGTGAAAGGAATGATTTAATCTGGCCTTCCAGAGTTGGTCTTTTTTTGTAATAAAATAAAGAATCACTGTCTTGCAAAATGCATAACCACCACCTCACACTTTCCCCTGCAACATAGCAGTGAGGAACTGTAAAAGCCAGGACAAAAACACTCAGAAATGAATACAAAGTTTCCTTTCAAAAAATGCCACGTATTGGGTGGAAACATTCAAAGCAGCCACTGCACACCGATATGCAGATCACTCAAAGCATTAGTACCTTTCTCATTGATGAAGACAGATGTGGTCAGATGCTTGACTAGTGAATGTAACCATTTTGAAGCCAAGTACATGTTGTCTTCTCCCAACCCCTTTTAACTTAAAGAAGAGCAATAAAACATTTAGTGGAATAAAATACAACTTTTCAAAAATGGGCTGTGCCTTGCAGGTGGCCTTTTCTGAACTGTGATTCTTGTTCCTGGAATATAACTTGTAACCAAACTACAGTACATAGTGTAAATCTTGTAGGTTGCTTTTATTTTATTTTAACTTTTTCAATTCTAACAAAACAGAAGAAAAGACACATTTCAACACTTGGGTTTTTTTAAAACCCACTTCAATTAATAATTTTTAATATTCAATTTCTCTGAAATATGCTTTTCTTCAACTCATTTAAAATACAATCTGAACTCTTATAAGCTATTTAAAATAAAAACCAGTTAACTTATAAAGTTACAGATTCTATAAAGTAGGTGGTAACTTTAGTTTTGATGTGGATCTCTTCCTTCTTTAAAAAAACATCTTAAATACCTGGACAGACCAGATATCTTTTGCCATGACTGTCAATTTTTCACTCATAAAATATATTAATCACTTGGAAGTAATTATGACTGTTTAAGAAAAGGTAATGTAAATACACTCAGAAGTTATTTTCAACATTCATTGTCATCTCCTATATTAGGAGATGAAGCAAATTTTCTTCTACTTGTCATAATATTTGTTTTATCTGAAACAACTGTGATAACAAAATAAAATACACTACTGGAAATTTTAACCTCCAAGGGAAAATTTGTGCATAATGTCTAAGACAACCACAATGATTCTACAAAGGGGCTGTTCTAGGATAATGAACACAATAATTGCCTGTATAATCTAAAATGCTACTAATGGCAACGATCACAAATCCATTTAGCTCCTCTTTAATTTATGTACCAAGTTTAAAATAGCTAACGGTTCTCAGTAAAATAATGGTTTATACCAACAATGGTAAATACGGTATTCTCCAGCTTAATCAAGAAAAGATCAGCCTTTTTTTTTTTTTTTTTTTTTTTTTTTTTTTAACGAATGCTCGGACGAGTGAGAATCGGACCTTATCTCCATGACACAGCAACACTTCAATCCATCTCAAAGTTAAAACTCACATCACACTACTAAGTTCCTAATCAATCAGTATACACGGCAAATTGGAGCAGGCGTCGAATGCTGTAAAATCTCAGGCCCTATCCATGATTCAACATAGTGCCTGCACAACACTTACTGCTGATGACGTCACCCCGTGTAAACGGGATGTTGGCATCCAAACACTCTTACCCATCTTTTAAAACTCGCGCAGACTTACTCCTTTCACAGAAGTAGTTTACAATAGTAAAATGCAAAACTTCAGAGCGCCAGTTTAAACTCTGGTAGAGCACTAGATTATTTTAGCTTGTCCTGTAGTTTCCCTGTGAATACAGGACAATCTGAAAAGCTCCGATTCTGACACCTAATTCATTCATGACTACTCTGCACAGGCAGAGAAGGACAGCTTTGTACACGGCTGACTATGTACGGAAAAACACAACTGTTAACGTTGCTTGTCTTTCATCAGCTGAACTATCTGTGGATCAGTTCTTCATTTAGAATTTGGACCCTGACTACAAAATTGATATAGGGCTATGCTTTAACCTAACTGAAATTCCTATAAGAAGCATATTCTTTTAAGTATCTTTGAAGTAAATAAGCCCTATATTTTCCACTGCTAGTAGAATCTTAAGAGACAAGAAAAATATAAGTAATTTTCAGATCTTCATTTGTGTTTCCACATTTCAAATAAATGAAACTCATGCACTAAATCTAAGTACTAAATTTTACAGCAACAACTTTTTCCATTACGAAGTTTAAATTAAAAGTATTACTTTTTAAAAAGTGATGCTACATAGTCTTTTTCCTTCTGAAGTTTATTATTTATTCTTTTTTGGATATGAACTACTAAGCCTTAAGTGTGTGTAGTACATGCAGACTGACCACACACTATAGATGTGTCTGAGCCATTATTGTTTATCACCTCAGTGATCTGCAAATAAGAAGGGTTTCTTTTAGCCATTATAGTCTGTTGGGTCAATAATCTGTGCTTTAAGAATTCCCTAAATAAGTATCAGCACAACAATTCTTAATGTTACAATTTACCACCTTAGTTCTTAAAAATCAAAACCTGTATTTATACAATAGACAATTTAAAGTCTATTCTGAAAGAATATTTCATAACCTACATGTTTACCTACCAAGAAATTTAACATTTTGCCTATTCTATACTCAGAATTTAAGGTTTTTCCCTTGCTTGCTATATAGTTATTATATAGAATGTTTTCCCTTGAACATTTAACATTAAAAGAGTACTACATTTTTTGTATAAACAAGAAAAGTATTAACACAAGAATCAGCTACTAAACAGGGAAGCAAAACCACTTTTGAAACCAACATACGACACACAATTAAGAGACAAGGGAGTTCAAAGTAAACCCTCACACCTAGTTTACACAAACTGAAGCTACCCAACTTTTGATGTTACAGGCAATGCATATTGTCACTCTGTCAGCAGACCTATATAAACATGTTTTAACGACAAAATTATTACTAAAATTTGCAAGCATATTACCTGCTAAGTTTGAAGGGGGCTTCATGAGTACAGAATGAGGTTATCTTCTTAAACTGCTGGACTTCTAGATCACTTGAGAAGGTTCAATACTGGTTCTAGCATTTTCTAAGACACGTATCCACTCACCAGAATTTGTTATAATCATCCATAATGTCAGAAAGTAGCATCATCTCTGAACACATGTATACACATATACACATCTCATGTTTGCCCTTACAAAACTCATGCTTTCTACCTTCATATAGGACAACCGGATTCCATCTGTTAGTGTGTGACAGCCTTTACTGATACATTAGAACCTTCATCAAAATAAATCAATGTATGAAAAGTCAGCAAATGCAAAGCAACACAGTGGCTGAAAGGTAAGAAGTTAAAACTTTTATTTTTAGTAAGTATTATAAATTCATTTGTTATAAATTCTTTCAAATGTTCTCAACTTGTGATACATCAAAACCATATTTAAAACAAAAATAAGCATGTGAGAACATGCAAAATGATCTAGAAACTATTTGGAAATTTAATTTTTGCTCTACGTATAGAAATTACATTAAAATCCAGCACTGAATATTAAGATAAGCCGATACCTTTTCTAATGTACATTATTCCTAATCGTATTTTACAATCACCACATTGTTTATCTGAAAATCAGGAGGCGGAGGAGGCTGAAGTGTTAAGAGTCACTCTCATTCCAACACTACACTGCCGACCCCCGCTGCACTGCTCACATCCTTCTCCGAGTCTCACACCTCACGCAGGCGGCTGGGAGGGGACGCCAGCGAGCGCGGGGAGTGCGGGGCGCGGCCAGCAGGGGGAGCGCGAGGCCGGCGCGCGTCCTGATCTCCGCAGACCCGCTCTCCGGAAAGCGCCGGCCATTTCTAACCCCGCTCTCCCGAAGGCGCCGGCCATTTCTAACCCAGCCAGTCCAGCACAATACATACACTCACTCATTCATTCATTTCTGAAGAAAGCGTTACCCTGAATATATGTTTTGTCATGCAGAATGCAGGCCAGAGTCTACAGACTTGAACATCCTGGATTATGGGGGGTGGGAAGGGGCCCCAGAATAAAAATCTGGCATCTCATAAGAAGCCCTATTTCAAGACAGGACCTCGGAAATGCTGTGCACGGTCAATAGGGTGGTGCCCTCCTAAGGCTTTTCGAAGATTCCGGGCTAGAAAGTAAGTTGATAACACTGTAACAACAGCTTCCTTAATGATTTCAAGATCCTGAATATATTTACCTTTTTTTTTGTCTTAATATAGGAAGGCATCAATTTTAAGTGGTTTTGCCAAGACCAGTAACCAATTTAAAATAATTCCATTAATAACGTAAGCTATCTACTAACACCAGAAACCTCAAAATGCAACATCATTCATAGAAGTGGCATTTGGTTTTCAGTCTAACACACAGTTTATTTGGGTAATTTTATATTTAACAAATACTTTACAAAGAGCATGAACCTATTCTCTAAGCCTTACTATCTAAACACACAATACCCAGGACTTTAGGGGGGGTCATAAAGCTCTCATTGTATTTTACAAACAAGCCAGCAAGCTCTGCAGGAACTCCAAGAAGAGCAGATCCCGCCAGTGGGGGGTGGGAGGTCACTGGACCTCAGGGTCCCCAGGAGCCCAGGAGTTCTGACTGCTTCATGCTTCTTTACAAGGCGCACACTCAAATACTTCTTGCCCCAAGGCATATAAAAAATAGAATCTATTCTAATAATAACTCTAAGTGGTACTGATACTGTAAAAGAAAGTCTCTTACTAGGAGACATAAAACTTTAAGAGACATAGTAAAGGGAAGACCATGGTTTTCTTTAAAATGATTTAAAATACAGGGCACTCATCTCTTTTCATTTTCTCAGTCTATTTCTAATAGTACACACTGAAGAGACTATGCTCTTCAGACATCTTTCTTCTGGGAGGTATCTGTCTTTTTATTTTACCCTGAATGTAGCAAGTCTTTATTTTAAATATCTCAGGGTAAGGTAGAAACATTCTTAAAATATACTTTCAAATATTCATTTAAGTATAATTTACAAAATATATTGCTGAACAAAAAACTTGTACAGTACTAAAATGTCATCAGATTCTATTAAAAACTCATGAAGAAAAGTACTAAGTATGTGGTCAGGGCTTCTAATGTCACAGTATTCTGAAATTCCCAAGCACAAGGTCTGTCTTTCCTTCAAAGAGCTTTGAACTCTTTTCAAGGAGCTTAAAAAAAAAAATTACTTGATGTGTTTCTAGCGTTCAGAATGTGAGATACTGAAGAAATTATTCTGATAAGTAGCTTCGAAATGTTGGGCCACAGATGGTGGAAAAATGCTGAGATTCAGAAGAGAAAAACAGATGGGACGCTTCCTTTTCACAAGCAAAGTGAGTCCTTGCAAATGCAGGTGTACAGGAGGGCGGGGGTGGCCCAGGAGAGAGGCACCAGCCTAGCCCTGCTTCCATGGAGCCTGCCTGGAACATGGCCGTGAAAACGGTTTTAAAGAAACTGCAGAGCGGAGGGTGGGGTGGAGGGAAGACCACTTTCCACCTGCTTATTTCTCTTAGGAAATTTTAGAAAAGAGAATGGTTAAAAGATTATTAATAAACAAGATCACTAACTTTATAATTAAAACTTTAATTTCCAACCTAGATTATCTTCATAAGAGGTAATGATACAGATTAGTTGCTACAGTAAAGTGAGAAATTTCTTCAGTAATTAATTTCAAAACGTTGGCATCTGAATTCTTTCTTTGGCATGCCAACAAGTATAACATATTTAATGGTCTGTGCGAGGGAATTTACTAAACAGTATCAGTGAAAAGTATTTTTATATAAGATTCCAGAAAGTCTGGTTTCATTAAGGGCTACCTGAAACACTAAACATACCATTTGAAGTTGCTAATTGTTCTTGTAACAGTATCTTAGGAACCACCACAAAATGACAACGACCAGGAAAATCCCTGATTTTTCATTGAGCAGCTGGACCACACTGCTCAACTGTGGTCCAGCTGACTTCAGCATGTTTCCACCACCTTGATAACCTACATACAGCTGTATCAGAATCATCACAGAAGAGATGTTACTTAGTCAAGGACACAAGGCTGTCATTGTCAAGTAACATGTCACTCTCTCCTTCTGTGTTTCTTGGCTTATTGTGTAAATACGTGGGGATTTATGAGCCACTGGAAGATTTCCATCCCATTTTCCAGGTATCTGGCACCTACCACTATGTAAAATTACTCAAGACTATTTTTAAATCAAGAGTCATTAGCTGTCTTGACAAGATATATGACTAAAATATTTGCTGATCAGAACCACAATCAGTATTCTATTTAATATCCCCTTGCAATTAAATGCATATCACTGATTTATAATTATATTAAAAATGAGGATATATAAAATATTGACCAGTGTCTAAAACACCTCAAAATTACTATCATCTTAAACAAAGTCACTAGATTCTGTACATTTTCTGTTCCGCCCACACATCTGCTTAACTAGCTATTAACCAGAAGTTAATAATAGGTAAATGTTTTAATTTTTAAGGCAGAATAGCAGAATTGCAGACATAGAATAGCAAAGAAAGAGAAAAAAGAATGAAGGATAGTTATAGCAGTCTAATAGCTAACTTTGAATTACATCGTTTTCAAAAATCCATGGTTCTTAGGATTTGTATTCTTTTGTTTTGTAAGTAAAATGAACGTTAGCAGATTTGCCGAGAATTTTAAATGATAAAGGTATTATGGTTAAATAAACTTTTCATCTTGCATAATCACCCTTTTATTATTAAAACTGTCTATTTAAGAAGTTTATTACTGGTATCTTGGCAAAATGCAACATTATTTTAAACCATCTAAAAATTTTTTGTTGCTTTATGTCTTCAGAGACATTTTATGAGTCATTTCATACTTAATGGTTTGTAAGCAATCCCAAGAGTTGGGAATTGTGTGAAAAGTTGCTCAGATTGACAGATAAAGTGAAAAGGTCTGTATTAATTTCCAAATAAAGAAATGCATGGCGTGGTATCGCACGATGATTATACTCCAAAGTACCAATTAGAACGCATCAGAAAGTAGAGCAAGTTGACACTCTACAATAAAGCAAATAATTTCCAGTTGGAGGGGCAGAAAATGTTAATATGCAATGTTCAAGACTACAAGAATCTTTGTAAAAGGAAGTAGCTAATAAGGTTTAATGATGCATGTCAGGAAGCCACAGTATGTAGGGAAACACAGCTGGCTTCATTTTGTAAACTATTTGATATACACATCTTTCTCATTTGCGGTTATCAGCTGTGCAGTGCCATGGGGGACAGTTTAGACTTCAAATCAGGATATTCTTCTTGTTCTCTAAATTACAAGTAAAATACATTAATATAATATGGTGCTATAGGCTAGTGCCCTGACTACGGCTTATCAGTTTACGAGAGAGGATTAAAGAAGTCTTCTGTAAAATGCTGTGGAAACAATCTTGCCAGCCTAAATAGGCTACTAAGAACAAGAACCACTAAAACAATCATAAAACAGACAAAACGCTTGGATTTAGCGAATTAATAACCCTCACAAAATGGTCACCATTTTTCATACCTCAGGCATTAAAATAAAAACTGGCTGAAAATGCTCCTGCGTGAAACCACAGGCCTATGGCAGTGCTCACTCTCCTGCACACACAGGTGGGCGCAAGGAGGGGCCCACTCTAAAGGCAGCAGCATCGCAGTGCTGAGGGACTCCAACGTGCAGGTGACAGCAATTAGCAGCAGATGACAGCAGCCCTTGAATCTGTACCAGATGGCAGCGAAGGGTCACTGGGAGCCATCAACCTTCCACAAGGAAGCCCTTGTGTTTGGCGACTATCAAACTCTAAAGCTCTTAGAAACAAACTAATTATTCAACCACCAGAAGACAACCGCTAGGTCACAACGCTAATATCAGAACACTGTTCAAGCACTTAGAGTGCACTTATTCTAAATGTAATTACACATATTAGCTGTTAAAAACAAGCATGCTGCATAATGATGAAAAGGTTGCCCTAAACTCAAAGAGCTAAAATTCTGGTAATTAGTGAATTGTCTTATGGCAAAATACAGTCAACAGGTTCTGACTTTGGATGAATGCTGCTTGTAGTTAAAGCTAGAAACAGCCACTTTCTAAGTGAGACTCTGTATGGAACCTAATCAGCACCCTGGCTGATGACTGAAGGCCAGAAGAACTACAGAGAAAGAACGACATCTCTCAAGACAGACGATAGAGAAGCTGTGGGTCGTCCCACTACAGGGGATCTAAGAAAAGCCTGAAAATCTCAGAGTCGTTTGTCAAGGCTTCCTGCTCAAATGTTAAGTATCACCCTAGGTAGCGAGGCCAGAACAGAGGAGGGGCAGCAAGAGAATGGAAAGGCTGTGGATTCTCACACAGGACAAACCCATCTGTCCATGTTCTACACAGAGAAAAAAATGCAGTCAAAATGCTTGAGACAACAAAAAAATCAATGCGTAACTGATTTACCTTGACAAGACTAACTCCACACTAATAACTAATACATAAAACAGCTTACGTTTTGGTTTAAATGTATTAACAAATTATAATTGATTCATTTTTTTTCTCCTCATGACCACAAGCAGCTTTCAACCCAATAGCCCTTTACAATTAACAAGTGCTGCTGCTATTCAGCCTTCCTGACTCTGCCAGGTATTACTGTCTATTCCACTTCTAAGGTTAGGTGCTTGGTCAAGAGCACACAGCTCATGGCAGATTGGAGACCGAGCAGCTCCCCGCCCCCAGCTTCAGCTCTGCATCCTTGGCCCGACACTGCCAAATGCCGAGGTTCCCAGGGCCCACTAGTATGCATTAGAGGTGACATTATTTTCCTTCTCATAATTGGATGTCTCTGGTTGAACTTTCTTGTTTTTTGAGGTGGAGTTTCACTCTTGTTGCCCAGGCTGGAGTGCCATGGCACAATCTTGGCTTCACTGCAACCTCTACCTCCCAGGTTCAAGTAATTCTCCTGCCTCAGCCTCCCCAGTAGCCGGGATTTACAGGCATGCACCACCACACCCAGCTAATTTTGTATTTTTAGTAGAGATGGGGTTTCTCCATGTTGGTCAGACTGGTCTTGAGCTCCCGCCGTCAGGTGATCCACCTGCCTCAGCCTCCCAAAGTGCTGGCATTACAGGCGTGAGCCTCTGTGCCCGGCCAGATCTTTCCATTCACTACTCAAACTTCCATTAGGCTCATGAAATATAAACAGGTTGAATTTTCTTTATCAAAATGTTTTTCTTTTACTATTTTTACTTGGATGTGGTAAACTCAGAAAATAAAACAAGCTGAATTTTCTTTATTAAAATGTTTTTCTTTTACCATTTTTATTTGGATGTAGTAAAACTTCCTGCTCCACTGGTACCAATTACTATCCTTTGAGAAAAGGAGGACAGACTACATGAAATAATTAAATGTTGTAACCCAAATGACCTACCAAGGCAGCAGGCACTTAACAGAGGGGAATATTGAGCCCAGCAAAGTCACTGAGGGCAGTTGCCCTCGCCTTACTTCGCCGGCTTCTACTGGAGCTTTCTAGCTGGAGGGCTCTCCTCCTGTGCTGCCAAAATGGGCTCCGCTGAGAACACTCAGGAAGGTTCCAGAGAGCGCAGGCAGGCTTGGGTCTCAAGCTCTAGGAAGAGACCACGGGTATGGGACCCCTGAGGCTTGGTGCTCTGCTGGTCACTGTTGATGGGGATGCAGGCAGAGTGAGCCCGCTCTCAGGAACCACATTCTCCCAGCTACATTCAGATGCCTCTTCGTTAATGCCTCAGTGTAATAGTTAACCGATGATCAACTGCCCTCACAAAACAATGCTCTCAAGAAAACAGCAAGGTGAGAAAACACATTCCTCCTGAAGAATTATCATGTAACTTACATGAAAAAAATTTACATGAGAAAAGAAACTGCAATCAAGTGCCTGAAATAAGCCCTGGTCCTCAGCTACCTCTTGCACAATGATGCATGCAGGGAAGCTGATTTTTCTTCCATTTCTTTTTACAAGCAGCATGGCACAATGCTAGACAATAGCGGCACAATGACTCCACGCTGAAGGAAATCATCCTCTGAAGACGATTTTAAGTGCCGTGACACCATCGTCCTACGTCCCTATCCCTGCCACAGGAGACTTGGCTGGTGGTGCTCATACCACAACCCACTCTGGGGCTTGGTTTTATGAGGATGGTTTGTGTACATCCATGGGTGGGCTCACAGTGTCTGCAAGAAACACAATAATTTAATTTGGTTTGTTGTAAATTCCCAACCTCTCTGTTTTGGTTTCAAGATGCAGCACTTGTCATGAATTGTGGAGTGGTGGAAATAAGAGGGCTGAAGGGGCACACACGGTGGTCCACAGTCCACAGTCCGCCCCAGGCACCTTCCTGCATGCTTTCTGCAGTTCTTTCACACTGTCCCACCTTGGATCTGGGCACATCTGTTCTCTGCCTGAAATGCCACCTTCCCTTCCCAGCTGACCCCGCTGTTTTGATGACTGGGGGTTGGGCTCAGCGGCTGGAGGCCTGAGCCTGCCTATCTGAGGCATGAAGCAGAGAAACACTAACTGCTAATTTCAATGCCAGTTGTGACCTTCTTCTCGTTCTTACTGACATGATAAAAATACACCTATTTCTCCTTTGACCTGACTTGGTTACTTCTGATTCTCCCACTTAATCTGAAATCTGAGCAGTGCTTCCGTGTCATTGCCTGGGTGACCCCTGCAGATCTTTCCCGCTTTGGAAATCTATTAGCGGCTCCTCCGTGATCACCACAGATCACCACCCCAACAGCAAGAGGAGGAGGAAAATCATCCTCACTGCCTGTCCATACCTTGAGTTGGGGTAGAGACAGGAAGTGTGAAATCCAGGGCCCAGGGACGGGCCGGGGCACCACAGGCTGTGCCCACAGCTGCCGACACAGCAGAGCCCACCGGGGCAAATCGAGGAGAGATCAGAATGGGGCGGGAGCAGGGTCTGAATCACACTGACCACCTTAAGAGCAACCACCCTCCCAAGACCAGGGAGTGCACAGAGCGGGCACAGAAAGGGAGGAGCAACCTGGTCCTCAGAGTCCAGCTACAGCCCGGCCAGAACAGCAGCCGCCCACGCTGCTCCCAGGCAGGGGCCGGGCACATGCTCCCCGAGGTGTTCCTGGTCTGCACCGGAGACATGATGACCACAATCACCACCCTGCATAATCACCGGAACTGACCTCCCCACAGCCTTGAGATGACAGCAGCATTCAGACAACAGCAGCCACAAGATTATTGTGGAATTAGTTGCCCATGTTCTCATTAAAAAAAAAAAAATCAGTTATCCAGTCAGGGTAAATTTCAACATGATAGTGCTCAACATCTGATTAGGATCTGTAATTAAAACGCAGAGTATATGAACTCAACATTTTTACTGTAGGCAACCAATTTGGAAATAAAATGCTTTTCTACTATTTAAAAATAAAAATACATCACCAAAAAAATTTTTAATTTTGAAATAGTAGCAAACAGAATATAAAAATTTTTTAAAGATAATAATTGAAATAATATCCAAAAATGTCAAAGTCAGGCACAGTGGCTCACGCCTGTAATTCCAATACTTTGGGAGGCCATGGCTGGAGGATCACTTGAGGCCAGGACTTTTGAGACCAGCCTAGGGAATACAGGAGGCCCAGTCTCTACAAAAAATAAAATATTAGCCAGGTATGATGGCATGTGCCTGTAGTCCCAGTTACTCAGGAGGCTGAGGTGTGAGGATGACTTTGGCCCAGGAGGTCGAGGCTGCAGTGAGCAGTGATCATGCCACTGAAATCCAGCCCAGGTGACACAGTAAGAACTTGTCTCAAAAAAAAAAAAAAAAAAAAAAAGTCAAATACTTAGAAATAAATCCAACAAAAGGTATACCAACCTCTACAGAGAACAATCATAAGACATTATTGAAAAATAAAGGGATACACAATATTTGTTGATTAAAAGACTTAATATTATAAAAATAATCTCTGAAGATCTATAGACATTTAAATGCAATCCCTAACTCCCTACAGCAATTAAAAATTATTAGCAAAGAAAGGGATCAGCAGACCAGTCACAGGAAAGGGCCAAGATGTGCGTGCACCCACTGTGGGTGGACACTGACCCACACAGGGGAAGGGGCAGATTTTCGACAGTCACTTCTGGGTCAACTGGAAATTCACATGGGGGAAAAACAGAAACTGGGTCAGTACTTCTTCTTATACACAAAACCGAATTCTAGATGTTTAGAAATGTAACAGAAAGGAAACAATAAAACTTCAGAAGACAGTATGAGAGAGTATCTCCCTGACCTACGGTGGAGAAAGAGTTCTTAAACCATAAAAAAAAAAAAAAAAGTTGATAAACAATGTTACAACTGAGAATTGCTACTCATCAAAACACCATGAAGAAAGCGAGAAGGCAAGCAACAGAGTGGGAGAAAACAACTCGGATATACAAAGAGCTCCTACAAAACAGCAAGAAAAAGACTAACAATTCAATGGGAAAATGAGCTATGAGCTAAGACTTTTATAGGAAATTCCCAAACCAAGACACCCCGACAGCCATGCCAATAAATACATGAATAAACCTCATAACTCATCCGAAAAATGAAAACTAAAAACCCAATGAGATATCATTACATCTCCACTAGAATGCTAAAATTAAAATAACATAAGATAGACAATACAAGTGTGGACAAGATTATAGGGAAACTTGAGTTCTCCTGCTTGACTGGGAAGAGTAAAAATCAGTACAATTATTATGTGAAATGAATACAGACACGCTATACGACCCAGGAATGCCACTCCCTAGGCACACACCTTACAGAAGGCATGCAGATTGCACCAAGAGATCTGTCTACACTATTTAGAGCAGAGGAATTCCTAACAGCAAAAAGCCCAAAGAACCCAGAGATCAAGGATGTAGAAATCGGTGGCTGCATACAATTATGGCTTCCTGATACAACAGAAGATATAAAAATGTGCTGTGACACACAGCAACGGGAAACTTCACACATGCCTATGACTACACAAAAGGAGCCCAACACAAAAGAATACATATGGTTTAATTCCATTTTTGTAAACTTTAAGAACAGACCAAAATAACTGGCCCGTTAGATAAGAGGATGGTGGTCACCTTGGTGAGAAAGGGACACTCCTGGGAAGGCGGGAGAATTCTGCTTCTTGACAAGTGTGACACACCATGAGTGGGTGCTCATTTTATGCTATTTAACTGAGCAGTGCAAGTTTTAAAACATGTGCACTTTTGTTCACCGCTGTTGTCAATAATTTAAAAAACAAAAACCAAAAAAAGTGTCACAGAAAACAAGTATTATAATTGTTATTATGCAAAATTCAAATACTGACCAAAAGCTTCACAGCTGAACGGGAGTCTAGTTTATATTGCTCTATGGCTTAAGATAAAAAGTGTTAGTAATATGATATGTGGAGGAAGGTTATTTTACAGGAGAATTAAATTGGAGTAAAACTGGACTTAATGTCTTATAAGCTGCAAAATAAAGAGCATTTCTGAAACTTCAGAAAATGAGAGACTGATGAAGTTATATACAATAAGGCCAGGCACAGTGGCTCACACCTGTAATCCATCCTAGCACTCTGGGAAGCTGAGGCGGGCGGATCATCTGAGGTTAGGAGTTCGAGACTAGCCCGACCAATATGGTGAAACCCCGTCTCTACTAAAAATACAAAAATTAGCCAGGCATGGTCGCGGGCACCTGTAGTCCCAGCTACTTGGGAGGCTGAGACAGGAGAATTGCTTGAACCCAGGAGGTGGAGGTTGCAGTGAGCCGAGACTGCACCACTGCACTCCAGCCTAGGTGACAGAGCGAGACTCCATCTCAAAAAATAAATACATAATATACAATATAAGCTTATAATACAAACATTTTAATAAAAGCTGAACCAAAGAAATCTTATACATAAAGCTGAACATGACAATAAACCAAATACCGTCCATTGATTATATTCCTAAGCTGCACAAACCCACGGTTGAAACTGCAGCCACAGCAGCCGCCCACAGCAGCACGCCCACAGCAAGCACGCCCACAGCAAGCACGCCCACAGCAGCACGCCCACAGCAGCACGCCCACAGCAAGCACGCCCACAGCAGCACGTCCACAGCAGCCGCCCACAGCAGCACGTCCACAGCAGCACGTCCACAGCAGCCGCTCACAGCAGCACGCCCACAGCAAGCACATCCACAGCAGCACGTCCACAGCAGCACGTCCACAGCAGCACACCCACAGCAAGCACGCCCACAGCAGCCGCCCACAGCAAGCACATCCACAGCAGCACGTCCACAGCAGCACGCGCACAGCAGCACGTCCACAGCAGCACACCCACAGCAGCACACCCACAGCAGCACGCGCACAGCAAGCACGCCCACAGCAGCACACCCACAGCAAGCACGCCCACAGCAGCACGCGCACAGCAGCCGCCCACAGCAAGCACGCCCACAGCAAGCACGTCCACAGCAAGCACGTCCACAGCAAGCACGTCCACAGCAGCCGCCCACAGCAAGCACGTCCACAGCGGCGAAGCCAGCCGTGGACATCCCTGCAGAACACGCAGGAAGAAGTCCCGAGGAGCAGAGGCAGCAGTCTACCTTCAACACGGCAGACAGATGAATACAAAGAAAAGGTGGCGGCACCTGCACAGGTGTAAATGCGTGTGCAGAAGCACACACTGACACACACCTCACTGCGCGAGGAACTCAGAATGGAAAAAGGTCAAGGGCGAGAAGACTTTCACATTCTAAATTTGAATGTGTTAAATTCAGAAGTTATTCCTTTCATGAAGTTAAAACACCCATGTTTACCTTTAATTTGTGGATTCTGAAGGCCTCTAGCTTCGTCTAAATAAACCATCCTCTGTAGTCCCCCAGTCTAATCGGAACCTTCCCTACTCCCTCCCTCCCACTCTTCCTCTAATCCTGTTCCAAGACTGATTATATCCACTCCTGTTTTCACCAGCACTTACCTGTAGTTGACCCTTGAACAACAAGGGTTTGAACTGCAAGAGCACGGAGGCAGCAAGACCAACCCCTCTTCCTCCTCCTCAGCCTACTCAATTTGAAGACGATGAGGATGAAGACCTTTATGATGATCACGTCCACTGAATGAAGTGTGAATATATCTTTCCCTCTTATGATTTTCGTAATAGCATTCTTTTCTGTAGCTTATTGTAAGAATACAGTATCTATTTTACATACAAAACATGGGTGAACTGACAGTCTGTGTTACTGGTAAGGCTTGCAGTCAACAGTAGGTGAGTAGTTAAATTTGGGGAGTCAAAACTTATGCGTGGATTTCTGACTGCACAGGGGTCAGCACTTCTAATCCCTGTGCTGCTCATAGGTCACTGTATTTCCTTGTACCCTCTTCCTCCTGCTCATTGACAGCTGTAGCGACACACCTAAGCCCCTCTCCTGGGGGTGGCCTCATGCACGGGGTCTGGATAATTCACTGTGACAGGAAGTGTCTTGCACGTGCCTTTCCCAGGCCAATGCTTTTATTTTCTCTGGCTCTTTGCCTTCAGTGTTGTTGTAGTTTGAATATTGTACGCCAGGGTGTACATTTTATGGCATTTAACCAGCTTGGTGTCCTCTGAGCTTCGTGGATTTATGGTCTAGTGTCTTGGAAAGATCTCAGACCTATTATTTCAAATATTTCTTCTGCTGTCTTCTTTCTTCTTCTCCAGGTATCCCCATTACACATATTCGTATCTTTTTTCTTGAGACAACACCTCTGTTGCCCAGGTGGAGTGCAGTGGCGTGATCTCGGCTCACTGAAACCTCTGCCTTCTAGATTCAAGTGATTCTCCTGCTTCAGCCTCCAGAGTAGCTGGAATTACAGGTGTGCGCTACCTCGCCTGGCTAATTTTTGCATTTTTAGTAGAGATGGGGTTTCACCATGCTGCCCAGGCTGGTCTTAATCTCATGGGCTCAAGCAATCCTCCCGCCTTGAACTCCCAAAGTGGTGAGATTATAGGCGTGAGCCACAATGCCCGGCCACATATTTGTATCTTCTGAAATTGTCCCACAGTTCTGGATGTTTTGTTCTTTTTATTTTTCCACTTTGACTCTTCTTACTTCTTAGTTTGGGAATTTTTCACTGGCCTGTCTTCAGGCTCACTGATTCACTCCTTGGCCACATCTGTCTACAAATAAGCCCTTCAAGGACACTCTTCATTTCTGTTACAATCATTTTGGTTTCTCGCAATGCCTTTGATTCTTTGGGTTTCCATCTCTGATTACAGTATCTCTCTGTTTTCCCGAATTGTCTACTTCTTCTATTCCAACCCTTAACATGTGTATCACAGTTCTTTTAGATTTCCTAGCTGGTAATTCCAAAATCTGCGTCATACCTGAGTCTGGCTATGATGCTTGCTTTGTTTCTTCAGACTGTTTATTTCCCACCTTTTAGCATATCTTGGAATGTCTGTTGAAAGCTGGACATGGTGTATGAGATAATAGGAGCTGAAGTAAACAAGCCTTTAGTGTGGGGCTTTGTGTTCATCTTGCCAGGAGCCAGCCTGTGTTCAGTGTCTGCTGTAGCTGTAGGTGTTAGGGGCTGCCAATTCCTCTCAGGTCCTTGGTTTTGCCTGTGCCCTTGACTTGGGCTTTCCTCAGAGATTCTGCACCTTGCTACTCTTTCACGGAGAACTCATGTTCATCACACTGAGCCCTGCTGGTGTGCGGGCAAGGTGTGGGGAAGGAGGAGCATGCTACAATGTTAAGAGTAAATCTCAGTTTTTTTAAATACTTTTTCAAATGCTTTTATTCTTTGGTTTTGCATTTCATACCAGAAAGCTAGCTTTCCCTGATATATGGTTACATAAGGGTAGTAATCAGTGATCAGTACACATAAAAATTATTTTAAAATTTAGCTCATTATATCCAAATTGTGCTTTCCTACACTGACATTGGCCTATGCTTAGTGCAGCTTTGGGATCATTTAGACCTAGATTCAAATCTCAGCTTTGTCACTTATTGGCCATATGTAAGTTGTTCAAACTTCCTAAGCCTCAGTTTCATTTCTTTCTTTTTTCAAAATGGAGTGATAATATCTATCTTATGAAATTGTTGATTAAGGATTAAGTGAGCGAACACAAAAGTGCCTAGCAGTGAGAAATTTTTCTTTTATTCCCAAAAGTTAACAAATTAAACAGTGCACTAAAAAACCGACAATTGGGTTTTTGTTTTAGCACATATGAAGAACTAGTAACAGAAAAAAGATCAGTTTGTTCTCTTAAGTTCCATCCTATTCCATTTGCACATAAAAGAATGGAAACAGCCCACCCATTGCTTTGGCTTGATATGTGGCTCTTTTATTTATATTTTTTGCACGTTGTTGGCACTTAATAGTTTTCATACATGGGTTATTAGTCAAATCTTTTTTGTAAGTATACAATTTTAAACTATTTTATTAGTGCTTAACTTATTTCCATTTAATCTCGCACTAGTAACTAAATTTATAAAATATTTAATGAAAAGGCAATAATGATACTTTGTCATCAGAAAGATGCAGGTTTGAATCCCAATACTGGATGTGATCTTGGGCTAGCTGCATAATCTCTAAGCCTAAATTTCCTCGGCAATTAAATGATGATAATAATTATTTAGCATGGTACATGGAACAAAAACACTCAAAAAAAAAAAAAAAGGTGTATGTCATCATCATCATTAAGTGATAGTAATATATTTAACCCTACATGGATTATATATGGGTTAACCTTATATGGGTTAAACCTGTAACCCATAAAGGTTACTCTTGGTGATTTCTAATTCTTTTATTATTATTATACTTTAAGTTCTATGGTACATGTGCACAACGTGCAGGTTTGTTACATATGTATACATGTGCTACGTTGGTGTGCTGCACCCATTAACTCGTCATTTACATTAGGTATGTCTCCTAATGCTATTATCTCCTAATGCTCCCCGCCCCCCCCCCCACAATAGGACATGGTGTGTGATGTTCCCCTTCCTGTGTCCAAGTGATCTCATTGTTCAATTCCCACCTATGAGTGAGAACATGCGGTGTTTGGTTTTCTGTTCTTGTGATAGTTTGCTGAGAATCATGGTTTCCAGCTGCATCCATGTTCCTACAAAGGACACGAACTCATCCTTTTTTATGGCTGCATAGTATTCCATGGTATATATGTGCCACATTTTCTTAATCCTGTCTGTCACTGATGGATATTTGGGTTGATTCCAAGTCTTTGCTATTGTGAATAGTGCTGCAATAAACATACGTGTGCATGTGTCTTTATAGCAGCATGATTTATAATCCTTTGGGTATATACCCAGTAATGGGATGGCTGGGTCATATGGTACTTCTAGTTCTAGATCCTTGAGGAATCGCCACACTGTTTTCCACAATGGTTGAACTAGTTTACAGTCCCACCAACAGTGTAAAAGTGTTTCTATTTCTCCACATCCTCTCCAGCACCTGTCGTTTCCTGATTTTTTAATGACTGCCATTCTAACTGGTGTGAGATGGTATCTCATTGTGGTTTTGATTTGCATTTCTCTGATGGCGAGTGATGATGAGCATTTTTTCATGTGTCTGTTGGCTGTATGAATGTCTTCTTTTGAGAATTGTCTGTTCATATCCTTTGCCCACTTTTTGATGGGGTTGTTTTTTTCTTGTACATTTGACTGAGTTCTTTGTAGGTTCTGGATATTATCCCTTTGTCAGATAAGTAGGTTGCAAAAATTTTCTCCCATTCTGTAGGTTGCCTGTTCACTCTGATGGTAGTTTCTTTTGCTGTGCAGAAGCTCTTTAGTTTAATTAAATCCCATTTGTCAATTTTGGCTTTTGCTGCCATTGCTTTTGGTGTTTTAGACATGAAGTCCTTGCCCATGCCTATGTCCTGAATGGTATTACCTAGGTTTTCTTCTAGGGTTTTTATGGTTTTAGGTCTAACATTTAAGTCTCTAATCCATCTTGAATTAATTTTCGTATAAGGAGTAAGGAAAGGATCCAGTTTCAGCTTTCTACTTAGGACTAGCCACTTTTCCCAGCACCATTTATTAAATAGGGAATCCTTTCCCCATTTCTTGTTTTTGTCAGGCTTGTCAAAGATCAGAATCTGTTTTTTAATGGGTCTGTGCCCCTGCACTCTACCCTTCACAAGTGTTTCTCGGCTCCCCCCACGATATCCCACACCATTAGCTGAGACAGGAAGACTAGAAGGCGCTGGAGTGAAAGAATTCCTTCCCCCAGGTGGGACAGACCTGGTAAGGTCTTCTCCCCTGAGCAACGACCCTCTTTACAGGGGACACACTACTCGTTCTTCCAGACCCAGGACGGGAGCTTTCTGGGAGCTTCCCTTTGAACTGGTAAGATTCCTGCATGTAAAGTTCACCAGAGTGTCCCCCCGAAGCCCCAAAAATGCAGCCCCCAAGTGTCTCCCTACGACGCTAGACGACATCCGCTCTTCACCACCAAGCTGCTTTGCATTCCACTGGCCTGATTCGCTCCAGTCTGCACCCCTCTTAGGGAAACATAAACTTCTGATACTCTCTGGCGTGGGGGGAGCGGGGAGTGCGGGGGGAGCGGGGAGTGCGGGGGAAGCGGGGGGAGCGGGGAGTGCGGGGGGTGCGCGGGGGGAGCGGGGAGTGCGGGGGGAGGGGGAGCGGGGAGTGCGGGGGGAGCGGGGAGTGCGGGGGGAGCGGGGAGTGCGGGGGGAGCGGGGAGTGCGGGGGCTGCCTCAAGCCCTCTAAGACTGCAGATACCATGCAGCAACCTAGGTCTGCGGCTCACCTCTCCAGATGCCCATCTCCCAGAGTCATCTTGTTTCCACACCTCACTCGGGCATCCTGTGAAGAGAGGCAAGAGCCCCACACCCACATCAACCTTTCTTGCTCCTCCAATTCCTCTTCCTCTCTTTCCCAACACAGGCTATGATGAGAAGTCTACAAAGAGGAGTTAGGACTGTGCTCGCTCTTTCTTTCCTACTGTTTAGACTTTAAGCTCTATCTTGATTCCTTTAAGATGTGGCCTCCTGAATCTAAACAGTACACTTTCAAACCAAAATGCTCACTTGTGGTCAGGAGCAGTGGCTCACGCCTGTAATCCCAGGACTTTGCGGGGTCAAGGTAGGCTGATCGCTTGAGGTCAGGAGTTTGAGACCAGCCTGGCCAACATGGAAAAACCCCATCTCTGATAAAAATACAAAATTTTAGCCTGGTGTGGTGGCACACGCCTGTAGTCCCAGCTACTAGGGAAGCTGAGGCAGGAGAATCGCTTGAACCCGGGAGGCGGAGGTTGCAGCGAACTGAGATCACGCCACTGCACTCCGGCCCAGGTGACAGAGTGAGACTCCATCTCAGAAAAAAAAAAAAAAGAAAGACTCACTTTAAAAATATTTCAATAGGTTTCTGGGGAATAAGTGGTGTTTGGTTACATTAGTAAGTTCTTTAATGGTGCTGTCTGAGATTTCGGTGCACCCATCACCAGAGTAGTGTACACTGTATCCAATGTGTAGTCTTTTATCCTTCACCTCCCTCCCACCCTTTCCCCCAAGTCCCCAAAGTACACTGTATCATTCTTATGCCTTTGCATATTCATAGCTTAGTTCCTGCTTATGGGTGAGAACATATGATGTTTGCTTTTCTATTCTTGAGTTACTTCACTTAGAATAATGGTCTCCAATTCCATCCAGGTTGTTGCAAATGCCATTATTTTGCTCCTTTTTATGGCTGAGCAGTATTCCATGGTGTGTGTGTGTGTGTGTATATATATATATATTTGCTTTATCCACTCATTGATTGATGGGCATTTGAGCTGGTTTCATATTTCTGCAATTGTGAATTGTGCTGCTATAAACATGTGTGTGCAAGTGTCTTTTTTGTACAATGACTTATTTTCCTCTGGGTAGATACCCAGTAGTGGTATTGTTGGATCAAATGGTAGATCTACTTTTAGTTCTTTAAGGAATCTCCACGCTGTTTTCCATAGTGGCTGTACTAGCTTCCATTCCCACCAGCAGTGTAGAAGTGTTCCCTGTTCACCACGTCCACACCAGCATCTGCTGGTTTTGATGATGGCCACTCTTGCAGGAGTAAGGTGGTGCTGCCCTGTGGCTTTGATTTGCATTTCCCTGATCATTCTCGATGCTGAGCATTGTTTCATACATTCACTGGCCATCTGTGGATCTTCTTTTGAGAACTGCCCATTCATGTCCTTAGCCCACTTTTTCATGGGATTGTTTGGTTTTTTTCTTGATGACTTGTGTTCCTTGTAGATTCTGAATATTAGTCCTTTGTCAGATGTATAGGTTGTGAAGATTTTCTCCCACTCTGTGGGCTGTCTGTTTACTCTGCTGATTATTTCTTTTGCTGTGCAGAAGCTTTTTAGTTTATGTCACATCTGTTTATCTTTGTCTTTGTTGCATTTGCTTTTGGGTTCTTGGTCATGAAGTCTTTGCCTAAGCCAATGTCTAGAAGCAATGTTACTTTCTAGAATTTTTATGGCTTCAGGTCTTAGATTTAAGTCTTCGATCCATCTTAAGTTGATTTTTGTATAAAGTGAGAGATGAGGCTTCTACATGTGGCTTGCCAATTATCCCAGCACCATTTGTTGAATAGGGTGTCCTCTACCCACATTTATGTTTTTGTTTGCTTTGTCGGGTATCAGTTGACTGTAAGTATTTGGCTTTATTTCTGGGTTCTCTATTCTGTTCCATTGGTCTATATGCCTGTTTTTATCCAGTACCATGCAATTTGTTCTTTTTGCTTAGTCTTGCTTTGGCTATGCGAGCTCTTTTTTGGTTCCATATGAATTTTAGGATTGTTTTTTCCAGTTCTGTGAAGAATAATGGTGGTATTTTGATGAGAATTGCACTGAATTTGTGGATTACTTTTGCAGCATGGTCATCTTCATAATATTGATTCTACCCATCCATGAGCATGGGATGTGTTTCTATTTGTTTGTGTCATCTATGATTTCTTTCAGCAGTGTTTTGTAGTTTTCCTTGTAGAGGTCTCTCACCTCCTTGGTTAAATATATTCCTAAGTATTACTTTTTTTTTTTTTTTTGCAGCTTTTATAAAAGGGGTTGAGTTTGTGATTTGATTCTCAGCTTGGTCACTGTTTGGTGTATAGCAGGGCTACTGATTTGTGTACATTAATTTTGTATCCTGAAACTTTGCTGAATTCATTTACTAGTTCTAGGAGCTTTTTGGATGAGTCTTCAGGGTTTTCTAGTCATAAGATCATGTCATCAGCAAACAGTGACAGTTTGACTTCCTCTTTAACAATCTGGATGTGCTTTATTTCCTTCTCTTGTCTGATTGCTGTGGTTAGGACTTCCAGCCAAGGAAACCTCCACTTTATTATAGAAAACTAATATTATGATATTAATAGTAACTTTTTAAATATTCTTTGAACTACTTACATCATTTTAAGTGGGAAAATAATTAAACTACACTTTATTCAGTCTTAGCACTTACACAAAGATCTTTCCTGATATATCTATAAATTTCATTTTATAAAAAGTAGATTCAGATATTGAGTTCCTTTTTTCCTTTAATGCACTAAACTCAATTTTAAGACAAAAACAGGACATGTAGTTACAACCTAGCATGTCAAACATCCTTAAAATGATTCAAAGTGTATATTAAATGAAATTATGCAAATACAAGTAACAGATACTTTCAAATGTCCAAGAATTCATTTAATTTTGTTTCAGCTTATTAGCATCCATAAATTATCTTTAAAATTATGATTTTTTTTTATCCAGAAAGCTAACGTTTAAGAATGTAATTTGAAAGAGAAATGATTACTGATTAAAGAATGCAAGGAAACTTGCCAATCTGGTTTTCTTCTTGCATCTAGAAACATGCAGCAGTAACCTGACAGGTCTGTGAAGACGGCAGTGTGCCCGTGCCGCTGGTAACACACCCATCTGCCTCTCTCCAAAGGACCGGGAAACAAACGCCTCGTCTGAGACTGAAATGAAGCCTGAGAAGCAGTCATTTTTCTTTATATTGTTTGGAATTAAAAACATATTAAATTGATCCATTATGAAAATTCTGCTCTCTATACTGTGTGTTTCAGACCACGTCTGTGTCTTAAGGCTATGAAACAATTTTTGTAATTGTAATAACAAACAAATTATTGACTTTAAGAAAACTGTTGCCTGAATGACTGAATATTCAACCAAAACAGATCCCTCCCTCAATTGTATCATACACAAGCTGTTCATTTCCACAGGTTAATGAACCTTATGTGGTACTGTTATATTTGGTTTGCTTTCTATTTCTCATTTTACATCTTTATTTTGTAGGGGTAGGAGAGTGCCCATGGTTCAGTTTTAGTAATTACATAATTCTATGTAACATGCTAGTGTGAGTTATCGACAGTACTGTACTGAAAAAAAACGTTATATTTCACATCAGCACCAACAGTAATATCAAGAGAAATCTGGTTATACAACTTAGAAGTCATAAGTGTGAATTGTAGCCGAGCTGCTACTTTTTTTTTTTTTTTTTGGAGACAGGGTCTTGTACCGTCACCCAGGCTGGAGTGTAGTGGCACGATCTCAGCTCACTACAACCTCAACCTCCGGTTGAAGATCAAATGACCCTCCCACCTCAGCCTCCCAGGTAGTTTGTACCACAGGTGTGCCCTACCACGCCCACCTAATTTTTTTTTTTTTTTAGTAGAGACAGGGTTTCACCATGTTGCCCATGCTGGTCTCAAATTCCTGGCCTCAACTGATCTGCCTGCCTCGACTTCCCAAAGTGCTGAGATTACAGGCGAACCACGCCCGGCCAGCTTCTTCAATCCATTCATTAACTTTGAGGTTACTTAATTTAGAAAATTAATTTTTAAAAGCCAAAAATAGTATATCTGATACCAGAACAGCAAGTCACACCTTAAGTAAATCATTATTTATTATTTACTATGTGCAAAATATAGGGAAAGAGACAGAAGACAAATGTATCTATGACTTCCCACTTCTGATTATAATCTCTTTAAAGACTGTGTTTATTTCTAATCCCCAACCAATGACAGATGCAACAGGCAATCACCTTAAACAGGGATTATTTTGTTTACTGAATAACAGATTTAGAAAGGAAGGTAGTGCATCCTTCAGCAATTTTTTCCCTTGGCTTCACAGTAATGGGAGTTTGGTACAGCGGAAGTTGAGGAGATGGAAGTCCATGTAAAGAATGTTGTGTCAGCCCCTGTATTTATCCAGTATTTTCTGTGGAAAGATCAAAGTTCTCTCACAGTGAATTCTGTCTGTTCTATGGGCACAGGAGTCTGGTACAGCAGATGTGCAAAAAATTCTGCTCATCAAGCAAAATTTATCACTAGAGGAGAATTTGAGATATTCTGATGATAATTTCTCTTAAATCAATTGAAGCCAAATACTATTCCATACTCATCTAAAAGGCTATTTTTTGGGCTAATGATTTAAGTGGCTCTAATATGTCCTGCATTGATTCAATGATGAATTCATGTGTTCAGTTAATCAGCATTTATCAAATGCCTAACGTTTTTGTCTTATCACATTATGAGCTTTGGCTAATGTATACAAAGTGAACAAATATGAGATTTTAACCCTCAAGAAAGGAAACCATTTTTAAAAACGAGAGAATAGGCGCTTCCACGTGTTGCTGTCTTGCTTTCTCAACACAGTGCACACACATGCCTGGGCAGAGCAGTTAAAACTTCCTGAGAAGGCACAGAGCCAGGTACTGGGCTGGAGCCCATGTGCAGTGAGGAAGGAGAACAGTCAGGGAGTCTGGGGTGAGATGCTGAGGGATGTAAAGAGGGTCACCAGCTGGTAAGGCAAGGGATTGCTCAAATCAGTAAATATAGTCAGTGTAATAATAAACCGGTTTCTTACTGTCAGGGAAGGAGTTACAATGTGGGAACAAAAAAATAGAAGAAACCCCTGGATTCATCATCCATCCACCCATCCACTTATATACTTGTCTACCCACCTACCCACTCACTCACCCACTCACCCACCCACCCATCCATCCGATTCACCCACCCATCCATCCGATTCACCCACTCACCCACCCACCCATCCATCCGATTCACCCACTCACCCACCCACCCATCCATCCGATTCACCCACTCACCCACCCACCCATACGTATTCACCCACCCGCCCACCCATCCATTCCGTCATCAATCCCTCCACTCACCCATGCATTAACACACACACACGGCGTGTTCACTGCAAGGACTTGGAAACAGCATATCGCAGTACACATGAGCAAGCCCAGCTCCCAGAACCTGACTTCTAAACAGCACTTTTTGCTAAAAGGAACCCAGAGCCAAGCCCAGGGCTGGAGCAAAGAAAGTACAAGATGAGTCTGGAACATCTGTCTGTGGAAGTAGGAATAAAAAATACTAAAAAATGATGGGTTCATGATAATATGACAGAGAAGCCAGCTTAAAGGGCTTGCAAACGCCAGAAAGGGGACAATGTAAAGGTCAATCAAGGAGAGTAACAGGTTATAACCCACTGGTATACAGGGCCCGACGCAGAGCGGGCGTCCGGTCAGTGCCTGGTATACAGGGCCCGACGCAGAGCGGGCGTCCGGTCAGTGCCTGGTATACAGGGCCCGACGCAGAGCGGGCGTCCGGTCAGTGCCTGGTATACAGGGCCCGACGCAGAGCGGGCGTCCGGTCAGTGCCTGGTATACAGGGCCCGACGCAGAGCGGGCGTCCGGTCAGTGCCTGGTATACAGGGCCCAACACACAGCAGGTGTTCAATGTGCACTCCTTTCATAGCCTTCTACAGTCTCTACACTACCAGAGCATTTATCCTGTAGAGCACTGCAAAGTTTCCATTTTTATTAAAGATAGGTCCACCTCCCCCACACAAACTGTGCATTATTTTCATGCAAGTCCTCTTTAAATCCTCTTCTGGCTTCTTGTGTAGGCTGTCCCCCATCTACTGTGGGTGAGCAGCATGGGACAGAAGAAGGGGTAAGGCCCAGCTCCTGCCTCCAGGGCAGGTGAAGTCTCGTGGAAGAGGAGGCACGTAAGCAAACCGTTATGATGGCTTGACTCGTGTTCACCATTGTTCACTAAGCATGGACCCTGTGCAGGGCACCAGAATACCGAGGTAAACAGAGTCCTCAAAGTCAAGAAGCCAACATTTCAGTGGAAGAGGCGACATCTACCTGCACATTTTGTTACATCTCTCCTAAGAGCTGAGACAGAAAGGCAGGATGCATCATGGTGGCCACGGATGGGGGACAAGTCTTTGTGGCCAAGCCCCAAGAGTGCAGAAGACAGCAGTCTGAGAAAAACGCATGAAGAGTAAAGCAACCGTGGAACACAATGAAGATGCTGGGGCTCGCCACAGAGCAATGGAAATCTTTTGAACAGTTTTAGCCAAAGAATGAACCATATCAAACCTACATTTCATAAACATGACTCAGGCTGTGACGTGCAAAACACGATGGAGGGAGAAGGGGGAGAGGGCGGCAGAGCGGCCGCCGTCGCTATCTGGGTGAGAAATGACAGGAGCTTGAACTCTGCACTATGGACTCTGAATGAGGCTGACAGAAAGGAGGGAAGCTGAAGGGCTTGAGAAGCCCTTGCAGAATTCATGCTGCCATAGGAGGAGGCAGTGAGGACAATGGAGAGGCGGAGGACAGAAAGATGCCCTAGGAATAAAGAGTCACTCAGACACTGAAGACAGTGGCCGCCCTAAGACTGTGGGACCGAACGGTCACTCAGACACTGAAGGCAGAGAATTTAGCTGTACTGCTTAGAAATGATGAGATACTGTCAAATATAGTTCTTATTTAATATGCAACAAATAATCAGAACTTTATGTAAAGCTAAGTCTTTCCTGTGATACAAATCAATTACTTCAAATAATAAAAATGCTTGTGTTTTTTATTTGGAGCACCTGTTTTCTAATTAAATTCATATTTAAAGGGAATTTAGGGATAATATCTAAGTTTTCTAGTTTAGATATCTGCTATACATTCTGATAGAGCTTATGCCCCAGATGCTATCAGTAGGACTGTTTTTTCAACACTTGGCATTTTGTTTCTTTACTGCTTTCCTGAAATTATAAGTTTATGTTCACACTACAGATGAAGAACTACAACTTCTAATTGTGAGCAGCTGTCATATCTAAGTGTGCCGGCTACGCAAGTGAAGGCTGTGCTAATGTACCCCGAAGAGCCACCCTGGGTCTAGTCTAGAAGCTATGGAATTAGGTCATGGTGGGTTTGTTTTCTAGTTAATCTTTTCCTGATGAGGAACTGAAACACTATGATTCGTGAATATTAACAACAGTTATCAAAAAAAAAAAAAAAAAAGCATTCCAAGAGTCTTTTTATCTCTGTTGATTTACTGCAATACTACTAATGTATTCTACAACATGTAGCTCTTTGGTGAAGCACATGGGCACATTTTAAAATAAGTATTTAAACTCTAAAATATTTTATTACAAGAAGGCAACTGTTAGAAAAATTAAGGGATTCTATGATTGTATGCAACAAGATAAAATTAAGTTATTTTATTGTAATCCTTTAATATAAATCAATATAACTTTTAAAATATTAATAAATTATCCTTTTTAAAACAAGAAAGCTAGTCTCCAAAACTGCTTTGATATTTCAAGTTGCAAAGTACACCACAGCTAGCTCTATTTTGTTCTATGATCTCAAAATGTCTCGACAAGTATTCAGATAACAAGCACCAGCTCTAATTCACATAATGGCTCATGTCACCTATCTCTCTGCCAGTGAGACATCTGAAAGCATCTTTTTATCAGAAACACAAGTCAATATACCCAAGGGATTACAATAACTGCTTGAAGCAATTTGTATTATCATTTCATCCTTGATGTTCTTGCTCTGAGTAACTGATTATTATGAATGGCATGAAAATGGCAACCTGTCACAATTGATTTTTCCTTAACCTCCACAAGAATTTTTCTCCCTTAAATGTAATCAAGTCTCATATCATTAAATATGTCTGAGGCTAGCTTTTATAAACGAGTCCATTACTCAAGTTGTAGTCCTTGTAATTTGAACTTTCACCAAATACTACTATAATAGTAATTGCTTAGTAATAAAAATTTTTGTTTAGTCTTAAAATTTTCAAACTTTGAGTAGACTCCATCTTCTTTTAAATCTCTCTGTCATAAGCACTAGGATGCGGGAAAATATTCTAATCCTCACCTTTAAGAATTCCTTTTAATCTCAGAATTTTCCTCTATCTATCAAAACAGAAGGAATTTATTCTTACCTTCAAGTCTGGATAAAACATGCTGCATTTTTCAAAAGTCCAGGGAGGGGAACCAGGAAGTTGTGTCCTCAGGTCCCATTCCAGGGGATGGGATCAATACAGGCAGCTGTGCTGCTGACCTTGCCTACATGGGGCCACCCTCTACACACCACTTCACCCAGACTGTGGTGACAACCAGGCGTCACAGAAATAAGAAAGGGAGTTCAGGCAGCAGCCAAAGTGTCTTTTTTTTTTTTTTTTTTTTTTTTTTGAGATGGAGTCTTACTCTGTCACCCAGGCTAGAGTGCAGTGGTGTGGTCTCAGCTCACTGCAACCTCCACTTACTGGGTTCAAGCAACTCTCCTGCCTCAGCCTGCCAAGTAACTGGGATTACAGGCGCCTGCCACCACGCCCGGCTAATTCTTTGTATTTTTAGTAGAGATGGGGTTTCACCATGCTGGGCAGGCTGGTGGTCTCTGCCTGCCTAAAAAAATAAAAGATAAAGACTAAGAGATAAATACAAATTATTTTTTGGAAGAAGTGCATATTTAGGATAAAGCAGCACAGTACCCGTAACTACAGGACAGGCAAGCAGGAAACATCTGTTGAACTCAGGGTTTAGGGATTTGAGTGATGTTTTTCTCCTTAGCTTTCTGTACATTTAAAATTTTTCATAATACGTTTTTCTTTTCTTTTCTTTTTAAAAAAGCAGCTTTTTTAAAGAACAGAATGACCAAAATAAAGGCCAAAAAAAAAAAAGGCCAAAGAAATTTGGGGATGTTAGATGACGGAATGACAAGTTAAAAAAAAGTAAAAAAAACACCTTTATATAAAACTGGTTAAATACCTAACATCCATCAACTTAACTGGGAGGATAGGTGGAGTTCTGTTTGTTTCTTTGTTCTGAGACAGGGTCTGGCTCTGTAACCCAGGCTGCAGTGCAGTGGTATTATCTCAGCTCACTGCAACCTCCACCTCCTGTGCTAAGGTGATCCTCCAACCTCAGTCTCCCGGGTAGCTGGGATTACAGGCACATGCCACCACACCTGGCTAATCTGTGTATTTTTTGTAGAGAGGGGGTTTTGCCATGTTGCCCAGGCTGGCCTCGAACTCCTGGGCTCAAGTGATCCGCCTGCCTTGGGCTCCAAAGTGCTGGGATTACAGGCACGAGCCACTGCGCCCAGCCTGACAGTTTTGAAAGTATAACACACACTATTCCTCCAGGAATCTGCAGCTGAGATGGGGCAAGTCCTCCTTATCAGCTGAATCTGTGGAAGCAGATGGCTGCGGGAGGCTGGCGCTCTTCCAGACGGAACTGAGAATGCTCCTTCATGTCCTGCAGGAGGACATGAAGCCTCTGCTGGGGCTGGGATGACTCGAGGGGAGTCGGTGGTAGAGGTGGTGAGGGCCCATCAGAGGCTTAAGACCAACAGGGAGCGCCAGGGCTCTCTGTGTTGCTGCCTCTGCAGATGCACTGGGACTTGCACATGGTAACAACAGGTACCAAGGACTCAAGGCCTGGTCTCAGGCACGCAGTCTTATGGGCTTTACACCCTCTGCTAGAGTCAGGGAACAGCAACACACTGGAAAATGTCTACTCGCTTAACCATTCTATGTAGCAGGGATTATGTGGATGATTTTTAAGGCAATTATATCCCAGGAACTTCCTAGTCTAGGCCACACCTACAGTGGAAGGCAACAGGAGAAGACGCTGCAGGTGCTGAGGCAAAAGCACCACAAGAGGCCCAAAGGCCGACGAGAGTGAGTCAGAGGCAGCAGGGCCCAGCAAGAGGGCATGACATCCCAGAGCTCCCGCTGAAAAGAAAAGAAAAGAAAAGAAAAGAAAAGAAAAGAAAAGGGCACTCTCTTCTTTCTTACTGCTCTCTCATGGAATAAAGAAGATTAAATAATAAATGTGGTATTCATTAAATCGAATTTATATAAAAGATCTACAAGCAACAGTGTAAGACTTGTCTCCCTAGAAGATCAATTACTGGATAAACCTAGAAAATGTGAAATAATGCTCAATTTGCCTTGACATACAATCTACAATAGTGGCTAGATTTTTTTTTAATTAATTTTTTTTTTTTTTAATGAGACAGGGTCTCATTCTGTTGCCCAGGCTGGAGTGCAGTGGTACAATCATGGCTCAGTGCAGCCTCAAACTCCTGGGTTCAGGCAATCCACCCACCTCAGCCTCCAGAGTAGCTGGTACTACAGGCACATGCTACCACACCCAGGTAATCTTTGCATTTTTTGGTAGAGACAAGTTTCGCCATGTTGCCCAGGCTGGTCTCGAACTCCTGGGCTCAAGCAATCTGGCTGCCTCAGCCTCCCTAAATGTTAGGACTACAGACGTGAACCACTGCACCTGGTAGAAAATATCTGTAAGAAGGAAACAAAGCTCTCCAAAGTATTATACAAAAGCTTATAATTTTAGATAATCCAGTGTCTGTAACAGCCTCCGAACCTCAACAACTCATTTTCATCACTGTACTCCAAATCTTACCACCAACAACTACTCTGCTTCCAAAACTTCTTGTCCATAAGGAGCCCTCTCACCTGCCATCCACCATCACGACTAGCTGTCCCTGCCTTCTCTGCTGACACATCCACCTGCAAACCTCTGGACCAGCCCAGCAGCCCATCTCTGCTTCTGCACTGGGGCTCCTGAACATCAGACCCAGAACAGCCATACCCTGGTTACTGGCATCATTTTAAATTACAGATTCCCAACAACAGGTGGGTCCTGCACATTGCCAACAAGGTATGAGCCTAAACTGTTAGGCTCCTGTCCTTCTTGATCCCTTCAAGAACTGTCTCAAAGTCTTACCATGTTGCATCAATTTCACTACCTAAAGTGTTGTTAAAATTAACTTCTTTCTTGTATCAGACTTTACTGAAGCATTTTTTAACCTTAGGAACGTAAAGCAATTTTGTGAATTGTCAGGGTCCTGCTATACACACTGTAATGAAGATAGGAAAAGAGAGAAAAAAGGAGGGAAGAAGAGGGAGGAGAAAGAAAGAGAAGAGGGGAGGGAGACAGAAAGAGTGACACATTGATTGACTGTAAATATTTTCTACAAATGAAAGAAGTAATGTCATAGTTCCTGTGGTGGCCATATAATACTATATGATTTTCTTTTCAGTAATCTTATCCTCTTATGTTTAAATTACTACTGGATGCCCACTAAACTTATTCTTCCATAGAATTAATATTTTTATTTATAAGACCCTCTATTCTTTGACTAAAGACGTTAATAGTTTTGTGATAAGGATTTTTCTCACCAGGAAAAAAAAAAAACAAAATCAACACAATCTTTTCCCTTACAGTATAATCAGTCCACTTCTCATCACCACAGGCGCCAACATGGTTTGGGCTGTCTGCTCAATATGCTCAGAATTTCCTCTCCCTCGCCCTGGACCTGGCTCCCTCAACAGAGCACTCTCTCCTTCCCCTGAACTCTTGGAAGAGCTCTCCAGGTGTGACTGCACCTGAGCTCCACCCTAATAAACATACTGTCCGTTTTAATTTTACCAAGATTTCCTCGTTGCTAAAATTACTAACCTCTTTTTCACTTTTCACTCCAAATGACCTTCTCTGTCCCCAGCACACTGTTGACTACTACCCACTCCCTAAAATGCTTTCCTCATTCATTATTCTTCTCCTGGTTTCTCTTCCTCTGCTTATCCCTTAAATATTGGTATTCTTCCGGGTTCTGTAAGGTTCCTCTTTTTTGTACATTGAGTAAAAGCCCTGGGAAATCTTGTTCGTGGCGTTGCTGCTCACAAAGTGTTTCCAATTCTCCCTCCTTCTACACATGAGCTAGAAGTGCAATTCCCTGACTCCTTGAACTTGGCCAAGGCCATTTAATTGTTCTGGCCAATGAAATGTGACCCATATTGCTCGCTGGCAAAGCCTTAAGAATCAGTCAGTATGTAATTGGCCACATCAGTATTTTCTTATCCCAGTGGTCATGGAAATGTGTTTCCAAGATGGGCCCTGAGGGATCATGACCAGCAGGAGCTGCCAGCCTGCGCCGGACCCAGGACATGGGGAACACATGACAAGAAGCAGGAGCTGCCAGCCTGCGCCGGACCCGGAACACAAGGAACACAACGCTGGGGGAGCCACTGTGGAGTGTGAGGCACTTTATTACCACAGCAGCACTCAGCCCATCCTGACTGATAACCCCACTACTCATTCAAAAATATGTATTTCCAGCTCAATTCCTCTGCTGACAATGAACTCCAATGTATCAATGTCCCAATATGGCTTCTACTCAGAGAGCTGTCAGAACTGAGTGTTAGAAACATTTTTGCTACCTGAAGAAATCCACCAAAGCTCAGGTAAATGAGGAGATGAGATTTCCCCTGTACATGTTTACCGTTTTGTTTGCACCAGCCTTCTCTGAAGCCCAAAAGTTTGCTTGTTTACTAAGCAAAAGAAAAACACCACAACGTCGTCTTCAGAAAATAATGTACCAGCAATAAATAATAAATAATAATTTCCACCTTCCCATCTCTGTTCAGAGACCAGTGTCACAATCCTTTTCCACTCAACATGTATCAACACCGAGGCTTTCCCTGGATAAATTACATGTTACCTTTCGCTCAGTGTAGCTTGCTCAAAACCTTGTCCTGAATTTTATTCTTGTAAAACTAGCATTTAACACTCAGAACTATTTAAGTCTATATTTCATTTCCCTGTTACGTTATGCCTTAATTGGATGTTTAAACACCAAGTCTAAGGAAAATCTCCTCAGGAGCTTCACTATCAGAGTGCTTGTCTTGAGACGCGTCACGGTTCCACGCCTTGTGATCTCCCCGGCTCTACAATCAGGAACCCTCTTCTTCCCGGGAGTTGTCGTGTGGATTCAAGACATAAAGCAGGTAAAGTTTTAGGAAAGTGCCCACCAGGTGGTCAATGCTCTCCAAGCCAGAGCTAGAACTGCTATCATGAATCCCTAACTGAGCATGTATTAAGCAACAGGAAGATACCAGTCACTGAAAGAACACTTTTACATCAGGTTGAAAAGCTAACATCGTCAGCAGCAAGAAGTAAATCCAATTCTGTAAAAGTCAAAAGACGTCCTTTCAATTATGATGTATATTCTGCCAACACTAAGCAAATTTAGAAGGCTATTTTTTAAGAAAGGAGAAGAGGAAGAGAGGAACAGGGAAAAGAAAAGAAGAGGGAGAGAAGGAATGCACACACAGTGGAAACTGGAAGAATTTCTAGGCCATGTGGTAGCTTGACAGTACAGAACCTAGTGGCTTGCACAAACTCATTACAAAACAACCATTTCTTGACTGGCAATCGGGGTTGGGTTGAAAAATGATGCCACTGAAAACCATTCATTTTATAGAAAAATAAAAATTTAGGTAACATTTACTGAGAATCTGTCAACGTGGCAAGTTCCTTCCTAAGAGCAACGTGTAGATGAGCATGACCTTGTTCCCAGCAACCCCGCGAGTCCAACCCCACTTCAGAGAGGGGAGGGTGAAGAGGCTGAGTGACACACGAGTGTGCACCAAGACCTGGACACAGACCCACTAGCGAGGCTCCAGGGCTGCATTCCAAACCGTGCTTGCAAAACTAAGAGGCCGCTCCAACTCAGAACCAAGACCCTGAGTAAAGAGCTTGACGAGCCAAAAATAACAGGTGTATAAGATGAGAAGAAATAATAAAGTGGAGACTGAATTGAGGAAAAAATGACAGAAAATAAGTTGAACTGAAGAAAAAGGTGGGCTAAAAAAGGAGTCACAGTAAAAGGCAGTGTAGCTTTAAAGATTTTAAATTCATATTTAAAATTAAATTTACCCTCAAATATCATAAATGCAAAAGTAAAAAGATTTAGGAAAAAAAATCCTAGAACTGTACATACATTAGAATATTCTAGTTTTGTGGTTAGGTGCGGTGGCTCACGCCTGTAATCCCAGCACTTTGGCAGGCTGAGGCAGGCAGATCACTTGAGGTCAGGAGTTTGAGATCAGCCTAGCCACCATGGTGAAACCCTATCTCTACTAAAAATATGAAAATTAGCCAGGTGGGCTGGTGCTCATCTGTAACCCCAGCTACTCGCAAGGCTGAGGCAGGAGAATCGCTTGAACCCAGGAGTTGGAGGCCTGCAGTGAGCCAAGATCACACCACTGCACTCCAGCCTGGGCGACAGAGTGAGACTCTATCTCCAAAAAAAAAAGATGTTCTGGTTTTGCTCACATGAAATAAATAACATAGCACTTACCAGAAAACACGTATAAATACTTATGTGATTCTAACTCTATATATGATTACTTTAAAAATTTATTTTTAAATAATTTTAATACTATTGTAGAATTACTGACTTGAATATATTTGAAATGCAAATTAAACTGCAATGCAAGTCTAAAGAGAGAACTTTCCCCATTACCACAATTAGAATTTATACTCAGTAGTAACGCAGCATTTTTCTTTGACTTTAGCAAACATGTTACACACAGATATCTGGAGTTCTGTCAGGTACAGGAGATACACACTGGATTTCCCGAGTGCACAGCTAAGGGCATTCTCAAGGCAAGCCCCAGTGAAAAAGCAAACAATCGACACAGAAGGCCTCACTCTACTTACTGCCGCAGATGGCCTGGGGCTTTATACGGTTGGTGGTATGTTACTAATTTTCGAAGAGTTAACCATTTTTAAAATAACATTCACCTGAGAAAATGGAATACATCTTGCCCAAACTTTTTGAGACAGAGTCTCACTCTGTTGCCCAGGCTGAAGTGCAATGGTGCGATCTTGGCTCACTGCAACCGCCACCTCCAGAGTCTGAGCCATCCTCCTGCTTCAGCCTCCTGAACAGTGGGGACTACAGATGCCCATCACCATGCAGGGCTAATTTTTGTATTTCTGGTAGAGACACGGTTTCACCATGTTGGCCAGGCTGGTCTCAAACTTCTGGCCTCAAGTGATTCACCTGTCCCAGCCTCCCAAAGTGCTGTGATTAGAGGCGTGAGCCACTGCACTTGGCCTATCTTTTCAAAGAATTATTTGATTTCCACTGTGTTGTAATAAGACTTCCAGCAAAAGATAACCTTCACTATTAATTATCCACAGAGTGAGGCATAAATCCATGTGAGGATTTTTTGTTTCATCTAAATGCACACAAATTACATTTTAAATAAAAATGAGTAAAATCAATACTTAGGAAGAGCTTCTCATTAACTGTACATTAGCACATACTGTGAATTCATCTCATATACGGTATCACGATGACAGCAACTACTGAGGAGTCAGACTTTTTGTTAATGATTTTACACACATGTTGGATGCATAAATAACAATTTCAGAAATATAATCAATTCAGGATATAATCAAGCAGCCTTTAAAACTAATCTTTGGCTTTCAATATGCTTCTTCTGACGTGCAAATAAATAAAACTGGCTTAATACTATAACATCAAATTAAATACTATAAAAACATTAATATAGATTCCTTTATTTTAAAATGAACTATCAACATAAAAGAGTGCAAACTGTAAAATAAATAGACTGAAGATAAGAAATTAGCCACAATTAACTGTCAAATTACGGGCAAATTATGTATCTAACCATGAAAATTTAAGACACATATAAAACTGATTAGCCAAGCAACGATACTTTTGGAAATTCGCCAGTATGAGAATGTTGTTATATAAACACAGAGAATTCATATGGTAAATCACCAACATTTTCGAAAGTCTACTTTAAGCCAAAAGAATGAGCTTTCAGAACTATGCAGACTTTCTTGCTGAAAGGAAAAACAAGATCGTTAAGGCAGTTGCTCCTCAATCTAGCCTACCTTATTTTTTGGATTGGATGTGTTCATTACACTTCGAGTCTCTTTTCCAGTATAAATGACAACACCTATTACCGTACCTGCAAAAACACGAAAGTGGTCCTTATAGAAACACTTTACAGATGAGTAAAAGATAACACTTTCTAATTCATTGTTTTGATGGAAACCATTATCGCACTATTTTATATAAATTTATCCAACAGTGTATTAAATTTGGCTACTTCAAGAAAATCTAATCTCAGCTTTAAAAATGGCCTTTGAAAATGTGCAACGATTTGTTAAGCAATACAAATGTACCTACATATAACATTAGGAAATGTACTAACATTCTTTTCACTGACAACAGAGACAATGACAATGGCCTTTCACTACTGTCTACTGAAACGGTGGTTCTATCACTGAAGGTCAATGAAGAGGCTACATTCTTAACTGATCAAACTTGTCCTTTGACCTTCAAATAAAGATGGTACCAGTTGAACCAGTTTCTTTTAATGTATTTCCACTGTAAAGATCAAAGTATTACTAAATATCAGTGACAGTCTTTGCTAATATTTCAAAATATATACAATTAAAATAGAAATATTATAAAAAACAGTATTTGACTTTGCATTTATAGAAGCTATTACTCTTTTTTATACGTGTCAAAAAGATAACAATGATTTTTAAATTCAAGAGAAAAGAATTTAAAAAACCCTTGGTGTGACCGATGGATTGCAAAGGCTAAAGGGCACTTAGCTCTAGAATGTCAGTATAAAATCATGGAAGCCTCTGTCTGCAGCCACAGCTATAGATTATTTATGCTCCTAATTTTCTTCCTAATTTTTTGTAAATTTTGAAGGTGAGAAACACAATTAAGGTAAGAAAGTACATACACATAATGTGCAATTACCATTACAGAATTAACTAGAATAATTACACAAAAACTCTTTGATGTCACGTTAATTTAACATGTAAAATGTAGAGTGTCATACAACAGGCTCTCTGAAGTAAAGATGATTGATACGAACTCTCGGCTTTTTGTGAACCTTGATATTTAACATATTGTACATATTACATAGCTTACACCTTCCTCTCTAGAAAATCTAGGAACGGGGAAGGTATGAAGCATTCCCCAGCAGGGATATGTGCAGGGATTATATATATTTCTCTTTTAACTGAGTGCCACTGAGAAAGTGTGAGGCTTCAGTTTGTAAAGTTCATGAAAGGCAAGGCCAGCTCACACCTGGAATACACGCTCCCCGATGCACAAATGCCATCTTTATTATTATCATCCACACAAACTTCTGAGATTAGATGACTGTACTTACTCTGCAGGGAAATATTAAATACATAATAACACAATACTATAAAAAGCTTTCAAAAAGAGATCACAGAATTACTTTACATCTAGTTTAACTAAATCAAACTATAAACATCCCACTAATGTTAAATTATCACAATGATGTAACAAGGCAAACTGCAAAATTAACTTATTTTTTAACATTAACAGAATGAGCAATGCTCAGAGAAGTCTTTGCAAGAATTAATCAAGCTAGAAACCCCTGACCTGAAAGCAGGCTGATGAACCAAGTGGACTCTAGAGTGGCCTTATACAATGTACAGCACCGAAATTCAATGTGATAAAGGACAAGGCATACGTTATACATTTTTAACAGAGGTCCTGGTACAATATTTGTATAATCTGTTAAAGTTTGCTAAAGGCTCTCATAAGTATTCTCTCACTTGATTCTCATGAAAAATGACTACTTAGTAGAATTAGATTAAATGAATTTTTCTGACTGTCATGCTTTTTAATATCTAACGTATAGTATCAGTGCAGAAATATCTGGAACATTTTCCATTCTCTTTGACAAAGGGTATGTACTTATGAAGTAGAATAGGCTAAAAGACTGAGTAAAACCTGTACACACGGCAAAAAGAAATAGAGGAAAGGGGTTAACTGTGGATTGTGAAAATGAGACACAAGAGGACAACAAAATATGACCAACTCATTTTGTGTCTCAGAAGAGAACGGGAGACTGAGTATGACAAATATAAAATGTCACAAAGATTTCTCAGTAAATGAAATACTTAAACAGGAGAATTCCAAAACTTTAACCCATATTTTCAGTGTAAAATCAAGATCCACCTCCCTCACAACGGGCTCCAACTGGAGAAACTTCTACATCAGAAAGATCTGAGTTCAGGATCATGTTGGTAGATTAAAACCACAACCACAACAACAAACCAGTTCTTAACAGGACCCTAAAAATGGTGGTGGTCCAGTATTCATCATTAAATCAAAAATTTAACTCCATTTATCCCAAGAAAACATTTAAAAAGATTTAGGAGCACTTAATCTTCAAAGCCAGTGGATTACATTTGCCTGATCCGTAACTGGACACTTCAGACTGACTACAGGTAAAAATTAATATAAAATATTCAGATGCTTTGGGTCCAAAAAGGGAGGCATAAAATATGACCACATTTACTCCTACACTCCACAGACACCGTGACTAGGGCCCTTGAGACTTAGCCTACTTCCAAGAGGCTACTATGTGGACAGTCTGTAAGTCATTCTACAGTCCAACTCTATTATGTCCAACTTCCGTTCAATCACAATTTCATGTGAGTAGGATAATTACTCCCTTAGTTATTATGTGCCTTCTTTGCTACATGCTATATAGAAAATTTCATGCAAAATGATACCACCTTCTAATTGACTACAGTTGTATTTTAAGCAAATAACTTCCATGATGCAAAGCAAGACAAAGAATGCTAACAAGGTCAAATTTTGTAGAAAAAGATACTCTCCTTTATTTAAACGTTTCTAGTTTATATCACAAAACATAATCCAGCACTTCAAAACAAGCAGTCCACTCAATATTTCAAATGACAGGCCTATTGCAACACTTTTAGTTGCTATTTTTAACCACTGATATATTATGTTTAATTTGCAGATAATCAACCAATCCTCACAAATTCAAATTAAGATGATTCACAGAAAACTACATAAAAACACAAAATATAAAACCTAGACCACTTTAACAAAACAACTAATGGCCTTAAACTAAAACATCAAAACGATGTGAAATGCTTACTAAAAGTCAACACGTATTTCATGTGTGTCTAATGAGAGACAGAGGTATTAACAAATCAACGTATTTGTTGACCCTCAATTATATACCCAAAACCTGCTAGATGCCATTAGCAAAAGCAGGCAGGACCACATACACCAGCCTCTGGAACACACTCCAACTCGCAGATGCCCTCCAGGAGCCAATTTCCATAGAACCCCAGTGTGTACTGCTCACTGGGGCAGGTGCTCCCGGGCTGGACCCGATGATAGCAAGGCAGACCCTGAGCACTACATATACAACTCCAATCACACACCAAGTGCAAGAAAACTGATGAAGACCATGAACTGAGCCCCAGCATGTAAACGACCCAGACCCAAACTGATGCACAGAGTACAAATGAGACCCCCAACCAAGGTCTAGCGTCCACACAGCCGGGACACAGAGTACAAATGAGGCCCCCAACCAAGGTCTAGAGTCCACACGGCCGGGACACAGAGTACAAATGAGACCCCCAACCAAGGTCTAGAGTCCACACGGCCAGGACACAGAGTACAAATGAGACCCCCAACCAAGGTCTAGAGTCCACACGGCCGGGACACAGAGTACAAATGAGACCCCCAACCAAGGTCTAGCGTCCACACGGCCGGGACACAGAGTACAAATGAGACCCCCAACCAAGGTCTAGCGTCCACACGGCCGGGACACAGAGTACAAATGAGACCCCCAACCAAGGTCTAGCGTCCACACGGCCGGGACACAGAGTACAAATGAGACCCCCAACCAAGGTCTAGCGTCCACACGGCCGGGACACAGAGTACAAATGAGACCCCCAACCAAGGTCTAGCGTCCACACGGCCGGGACACAGAGTACAAATGAGACCCCCAACCAAGGTCTAGCGTCCACACGGCCGGGACACAGAGTACAAATGAGACCCCCAACCAAGGTCTAGCGTCCACACGGCCGGGACACAGAGTACAAATGAGACCCCCAACCAAGGTCTAGCGTCCACACGGCCGGGACACAGAGTACAAATGAGACCCCCAACCAAGGTCTAGCGTCCACACGGCCGGGACACAGAGTACAAATGAGACCCCCAACCAAGGTCTAGCGTCCACACGGCCGGGACACAGAGTACAAATGAGACCCCCAACCAAGGTCTAGCGTCCACACGGCCGGGACACAGAGTACAAATGAGACCCCCAACCAAGGTCTAGCGTCCACACGGCCGGGACACAGAGTACAAATGAGACCCCCAACCAAGGTCTAGCGTCCACACGGCCGGGACACAGAGTACAAATGAGACCCCCAACCAAGGTCTAGCGTCCACACGGCCGGGACACAGAGTACAAATGAGACCCCCAACCAAGGTCTAGCGTCCACACGGCCGGGACACAGAGTACAAATGAGACCCCCAACCAAGGTCTAGCGTCCACACGGCCGGGACACAGAGTACAAATGAGACCCCCAACCAAGGTCTAGCGTCCACACGGCCGGGACACAGAGTACAAATGAGACCCCCAACCAAGGTCTAGCGTCCACACGGCCGGGACACAGAGTACAAATGAGACCCCCAACCAAGGTCTAGCGTCCACACGGCCGGGACACAGAGTACAAATGAGACCCCCAACCAAGGTCTAGAGTCCACACGGCCGGGACACAGAGTACAAATGAGACCCCCAACCAAGGTCTAGCGTCCACACGGCCGGGACACAGAGTACAAATGAGACCCCCAACCAAGGTCTAGCGTCCACACGGCCGGGACACAGAGTACAAATGAGACCCCCAACCAAGGTCTAGAGTCCACACGGCCGGGACACAGAGTACAAATGAGACCCCCAACCAAGGTCTAGAGTCCACACGGCCGGGACACAGAGTAGTACAAATGAGACCCCCAACCAAGGTCTAGCGTCCACACGGCCGGGACACAGAGTACAAATGAGACCCCCAACCAAGGTCTAGCGTCCACACGGCCGGGACACAGAGTACAAATGAGACCCCCAACCAAGGTCTAGAGTCCACACGGCCGGGACACAGAGTACAAATGAGACCCCCAACCAAGGTCTAGAGTCCACACGGCCGGGACACAGAGTACAAATGAGACCCCAACCAAGGTCTAGCGTCCACACGGCCGTGACACAGAGTACAAATGAGACCCCCAACCAAGGTCTAGAGTCCACACAGCCGGGACACAGAGTACAAATGAGACCCCCAACCAAGGTCTAGAGTCCACACGGCCGGGACACAGAGTACAAATGAGACCCCCAACCAAGGTCTAGAGTCCACACGGCCGGGACACAGAGTACAAATGAGACCCCCAACCAAGGTCTAGCGTCCACACGGCCGGGACACAGAGTACAAATGAGACCCCCAACCAAGGTCTAGCGTCCACACGGCCGGGACACAGAGTACAAATGAGACCCCCAACCAAGGTCTAGCGTCCACACGGCCGGGACACAGAGTACAAATGAGACCCCCAACCAAGGTCTAGCGTCCACACGGCCGGGACACAGAGTACAAATGAGACCCCCAACCAAGGTCTAGCGTCCACACGGCCGGGACACAGAGTACAAATGAGACCCCCAACCAAGGTCTAGAGTCCACACGGCCGGGACACAGAGTACAAATGAGACCCCCAACCAAGGTCTAGAGTCCACACGGCCGGGACACAGAGTACAAATGAGACCCCCAACCAAGGTCTAGAGTCCACACGGCCGGGACACAGAGTACAAATGAGACCCCCAACCAAGGTCTAGAGTCCACACGGCCGGGACACAGAGTACAAATGAGACCCCCAACCAAGGTCTAGCGTCCACACGGCCGGGACACAGAGTACAAATGAGACCCCCAACCAAGGTCTAGAGTCCACACGGCCGGGACACAGAGTACAAATGAGACCCCCAACCAAGGTCTAGCGTCCACACGGCCGGGACACAGAGTACAAATGAGACCCCCAACCAAGGTCTAGCGTCCACACGGCCGGGACACAGAGTACAAATGAGACCCCCAACCAAGGTCTAGCGTCCACACAGCCGGGACACAGAGTACAAATGAGGCCCCCAACCAAGGTCTAGAGTCCACACGGCCGAGACACAGAGACACAGCAGACCCGCGCCCGGGTCTAGACATCACGCAGCTGGCCCACTGAGTGACAAGGAGACCCGCGCCCAGGTGTGCGTCCACATGGCCAGGGATTGCCCTCTTGACGGCCCCGTCACACTTTTGTCAACCTTGCCTTAGGGAGCCGAGCTTTCCTTCCAGTTTTGTGACAGCTGAGTATCAGGAACACTCCTTTCTATGCTCATCATGACAGTAAACACAACAGTTCTCCAGGACTCCATTCTGCATTTTACAGAATAAGTGTTCTAAATCCACATGGGAAGTGAAACCTCAGGCAGCACAGCAGGCTCCCTGTGTCCTGCCTTGGGTCGCCTGTCTGTGTCTAACCTGAGTCCTGGTTCCCACGCACTGAGAACTCTAGGATGGGGAGGAAGGGCCAAGTTCACTTCCCTCCAGAGTCAACTTGAATTCAACTGAGATACGACTTTTAAAGTATAAGAGTAAAAGGAATTCTCAACTTGTAATCAATTACAAAGAATGCAAGAGTGCTTAGGTTACTCTGGAAATCTTAGTCTTTCAAACATTCCTTAGGACATAGCAGTGTGGTAAATATATAGAATGTGGTAACTGTTCACATTAATAAGGCTTTTAAATAAAGATATGTATGTACTAAAAGAGTTGTAATTAAAGAAAAAGCTTACATTTAAAGATGTTCGAATATAAACTAACATTAAAGGCACCTTAATTAAGCTTCTCGAGTGGATGTTTTTTTTTTTTTGAGACGGAGTCTCGCTCTGTCTCCCAGGCTGGAGTGCAGTGGCCGGATCTCAGCTCACTGCAAGCTCCGCCTCCCGGGTTCACGCCATTCTCCTGCCTCAGCCTCCCGAGTAGCTGGGACTACAGGTGCCGCCACCGCGCCCGGCTAATATTTTGTATTTTTTAGTACAGACGGGGTTTTACTGCGTTAGCCAGGATGGTCTCAACCTCCTGACCTCGTGATCCGCCCGCCTCAGCCTCCCAAAGTGCTGGGATTACAGGTGTGAGCCACCGCGCCAGGCCGAGTGGATGGTTTTAAAGCCATCTTCATGCCCACTAGGAAGACACAACACTGCATGTTAGATGGCAAAGAGAACAGAACGGGCAGGATGGGGCCGGCATGTCACAATGCCTAATTCGCGTCCAGTTGGTCGGGTCCACTTGCCAAGGTCATCAAGAGAACCGAGGTCAGGAGAGAAAACTTGGTTCAGGGAACTGTATCGGATGTCTCAAAAGCCTTTAGCTCGAGCAACTTCAGTCTCCCTCAGGAGAAGGGCCACAAATCAACAGTACTAGGGATCAGTAACATTTAATACACGTTTACACAGCACCCAGGAAAAAAAGATGAAATTTATTTTAAAAAGAGAAGCATTACTATCTTCACGAATGATCCTTAATTAAGAATAAATATCGTGAGATGGAAGAAATAGGCTGCAATAACTACGTATGGAAAATGTAAGCTTTCTCCCCATGTGTCAGCTTCTGAGTCCTGTATCATAAATGCTTTCGTGTAACTACTGAAAGTCGAGCACTCAAGGACACTGGCTTCAGGGGAAGGCACAGCTGGACTCCATTCTGGTCTCGGTGTGGCCTGGCTCTACGGTGACTGGCAGAGGGAACACACCGCCTGAGTGCAGCCATTCACGTGAGGCCAGACCGGCACTGACCGTCCTCACCACCTGGCGGAGAGGCTGGCAACACTCATGCCTCTCAGCGATGCCAAGGCAGCAGCATGAAGACAGCTGGAGGGCAGGTTTCCCCGGCTGCATGTGCCTGCCCATGGCGTGAAGACCCCTACAGAGCCCAGGGTCCACGTGTCCACCCCGGAAGAATCCTCCTGGCATGAAGTCCTTCTCAAGGCCTACAGAGCCCAGAAACTGGCCTGCTCACCTCTGAAGTCTCTTCATGGAAAACTGTCCTTATTCTCTTTGTATGTTGAGAAATTTATATATGTATGCTTTATACATACACACACACACGTAACATTTATATGATACACAGATGTAATTTATATATAAATAACAGCAAACACCCACAGAATTGTCACCTATTAAAACTGTCATATACCCATCAAGCATTTTTTAAAGACACAGAACACTAGGATAAGATTAATCCTCTTTCAAATTCTATCCTCCAAAAAGCTAACATGTGTACTCCTCCTGGAGTTCGTTGTATAGTTTTGCATAGTGCAGGCCAACAGTTAAACACAAGCACACAAAGCTGCCCCATTGTGTGACACCTGCCTTCTCCATGGGCCTGGCACACTGGCCCTTGGATCCTTTTCTTCAAGGTACTGTCTCTTGGTAGCAGGCTGCTAGCAGGAATGGTCCTCACACTGTTCCTGCCGCCCGCCTCATCCTGCCACATCTGCATATTCTTTAAATCTAATTTAGATGTTTCTTCTTCAGAAAAGCTGCCCTTAGACCTGGTCTATATAAGCTTATTTTCTTTTGTGAGACAGAGTCTCGCTCTGTCACCCAGGCTGGAGTGCAGTGGCACCATCTCAGCTCACTGCAAGCTCTGCCTCCAGGGTTCACGCCATTCTCCTGCTTCAGCCTCCTGAGTAGCTGGGACTACACATGGCCGCCACCACGCCCGGCTAATATTTTGTATTTTTAGTAAAGACGGGGTTTCACCGTGTTAGCCAGGATGGTTGATCTCTTGATCTGCCTGCCTCGGCCTCCCAAAGATGGTCTTGATCTCCTGACCTTGTGATCTGCCCGCCTCAGCCTCCCAAAGTGCTAGGATTACAGGCTTGAGCCACCGTGTCTGGCCTATAAGCTTCTTTAATTACAAAATTTCCATGGCATTCTGTACTTGTTTGTGTTACTTAGCACAGTAACGTTATCTAGATCACCTTCTTAATCTCTGTCCATAAAGCCATAAGCTCCCTGAGGACAGGATCTGTAACTGCCTTGCCCCAGACCACATCACCATGCCTGGTGTAGAACAGGTGCTCCATGCACATTCATCGGGGAGTGAGTGGCATCCAGGCGAGAAGGGCTACCAGTATTGGGCAGCACTGAGAAGACATAGCTCCGACAATCTAGCCTCACATTCCGGGCTGCCATCACCTTTCGGGCACTCTCTTCCAGGATGCCTTGCTGCTAAGCCCCATTACTGGCACCAGCATCAACATCAACCCATTCCTGCTTCTGTAGCGTCTCTCATTAAGGAACACTGACAAGTTTGTCAATAAACAGGTCAAAGACGAACAGAATATCCCTATACTCTTGCACAAAGGCTGCATCACCTCTCCCTGTCTCGGGCCTTGTGAACCACGTGCAGTGTCTGAGGAGCAGCACAAGCCTCACCACAAGCTCCCAGGACTGTCTCAGACCCACTGAGCTGGAGTCTGCATTTAGCAAGGTCCCTAAAGATTTCAGGGCACTGTGAGAAACACTTGTTTGGAGTCCCTGGACAAAACAAAGCATCATCTATCCGGGAGCAACCACACTCAGAGGAGAATGCTTTCCTTACCCGATGCAACAACGGTGCTTGCCCACAATGTATTTTCTATGCTGAGACTTTCATGAACGGGCGGGTCACTGTCTTCCTGTGCAGGGAGACAAAAAGAAAACACAACTGTCAAATAAGTGACTGTTCATTATTCATACCTTAGATATCCTCAGTGTTAGAAACAGGTCCGCAAGCTCAATCCAAGTGAACAGCAGTGCAAAGGCCCTGCAAAATAGAAGAAAAAAGGGACTATAAAAAATTGAAAGTACAAGTTCAAAGAAGTCCCGTAATCAATTAATTGCTTTCAGTGCTTAACATTAATACACAAACAAAATAATTCTAAATTTTCATGAAAGTACTACATCTTCTAATATTTATTTATTTATTTATGAGGTGTTATTATGTCGCCCAGGCTGGTCTCAAACTCCTGGGCTCAAGCAATCCGCCCATCTCAGACTCCCAAGTAGGTGGGTTTACAGTTGCATCCAGCATGCCTACCTTATTCAACTACATCTTTAACACGTCATTTAACAACACTCCTGGAAAGGTAGAAAATATTAGCACAGAAACAGCCACAAGTCAACTCTTCAACATTTCTTTTGCATGCATAGCATAATGTCCTCTTCCTATCTCTCGTGAAGGACAAGGGCAATGCTTTTTAAGTGTACATGTATTCACGAGAGAGAAAATGCTTCGTGAATATTGTTGTAAAATAAACATATATTTTTAAAATGTATTTCTCTTAAATTCCTCTTTAAAAGTATGCTATTATTGGCCAGGCGCGGTGGCTCACGCCTGCAATCCCAGCACTTTGGGAGGCCGAGGCGGGCGGATAACAAGGTCAGGAGATCGAGGCCATCCTGGCTAACACAGCGAAACCTCATCTTTACTAAAAATACAATAAATTAGCCGGGCATGGTGGCGGGCACCTATAGTCCCAGCTACTCGGGAGGCTGAGGCAGGAGAATGGCACGAACCCGGGAGGCGGAGCTTGCAGTGAGCCAAAATCGTGCCCTGCACTCTAGCCTGGGTGACAGAGCGAGACTGTCTCAAAAAAAAAAAAAAGGTACGCTCTTATTACACTAAATATTCTTAAACAAAATTCAAGTAAGTTATATGATGCTAACTACCTAAACAGATAGCAAGCAAATATGGCCACACACCAGTATCACAACAGCAATACATACAGTCTAGTTTTACATTTACACTTTCAATGTTCATATTCAGAGAAGAAAATTACAATTTAAAATCTGGGAATTTTTCATCTTGATGTAAAGTCACAGCCTACATTTTGGTTATGGAAGCCTTACTAGAATAAAGGACCGCAAGCGCCACAGCCCTGCATCTAGAAGTAACACAGGGAAGACGTCCTGTGTGGGAGGTAATGACCTCACCATCTGGATAGGGTAAAAGCCACACACTGTCCTGACTGCCGGGCGTCCGTCTCCCGTCAAATAATGCCACCTCCACAGAACTGTATTTTATTATGAAATGGTAATTTGCTATCAGGATATATAGCTTAAGAAAAGAAAAAGAAATCAAATTTGAAAACGAAAGAAATTGAAAACATATTTTCCAAAATAATCTGCATGTACAAAATACGTTTATGCTACTGGTGTTTCCCTTCTATTTACTTATCAAGCCACTTTTAAATGATGTAATTTTGGCCATTTTGCTCATTACTTGGGAGATATTGGTTGGTCATTTTGCTCATTACTTGGAAGATATTTGCTAGATATTTGATTCTCTCATATACTTATTTGTGAAGCACAGAATCTAAACCAATCCTAACAGTTTCCAAAATATTTCCCCTAGTATGTCAATTATTTAGAAACTAAGGTATTTTCAATTACATTCAATCTGAGGAAGGGGTTTGGCCTCCAGTTGCCTTGCATGCCTGAAATAGCAAGCCCAGGAGTTGGGAAGCGTCCTGCAATGCAGGTGCAGCTCAGAGTCAGACTCTCCGGGCCCTGGGGATCGTGACCCTTCCACCACATCCCTTCACAAGAAGCAACCACCTGACCTGAAGACCGACCTTAGCATCTGAGCCTTTGGGGGAGTGAAGGCTATGATGCTGGGAATTGTTTACAACACAGCTGGAGTGCTGTTTCTTTGAAAAAAAAATCATTTCAAAAATAGACACTGGCATCTAAATAAACAGTACCAACAGTACCTTGGTTACATCATCTACAATATGATCTCAGTAGGCACAAGTGCAATGCCAGCCACAACAAAAGACACAAACAGGTCTTCTCAGGGACGTCAAGGGTTTTAAGGAGCAAGTGCCCTGCAGTCACAGCTGGGATGGAAACAATCTGTCTGCAGCATGTGCTGACTCCAGCATGGACCAACTACTATTCCTGCAGCTACACAAACACCTTCAATTCTACGGTCCCTTAGGAAGTTCTTCCTTCAACCCCACAGCCCCTTAGGAAGTCCTTCCTTCAATTCCAGTTTACCAAGTACAACACGTTGCACGCTTTGCTGAACTTAGCAGTTACACTTACAAAAATCTGATAATTAACCTGTACTGATATGCAAAATAGTAAGGATATATATTTTTAAGTGGAAAACCTGAGAATTATATTATCCCAATATAAGTCTGCATGTTTACAGGGGAAAAGAACTTAAAAGGAAGAGTCAAAAGAGTAATACTAGTATCTGTATCAGGAAGGGAGGAGGGCTGTAAAAGTGGTTTATACCTTTAACTACTTTATTTTTATATAGTTTCATACTAATGGTAATATGTTTACAAATGTCAATATATACTGGAATCAAATTAAGCTTCTGTACAGTAGTAAACACACCACCGTTACAGTCTTTAAAACACAGAAGAACATTCAAGTACTTAATTTTCCAACACTGTTCTTGTTTTTTTCCACAGAAAATGCCAGATGGAAATTGCCTTTTGTTTACTTTGTTTATAACTAAAGTAGCTGTTCAAAGTACAGGCATATAATTTATCCAATGCTGAGATAAACAATCCAGAAAAACTGAGTTACCCCTATGACTTTTATGATTTGATAGAACAAGAAAAATATCAACTTTAAAGAAAAAGCAAGTAGCCTCTGTGGATTAGACCACTTTGTAACTGAATTTAGGATTGCACCGAAATGGGTAATTTCTGACTCATTCAAAAAATGGTGTTACAGTCTAACTCAGCTTCACACTGTGGAAGAAACAAAAAAAGATACATATCCTCATTCCTACTTCCCAGATACAGTTGGCATGGTATATCCTTTACCTCCTTTACCTGCTGGGAGTCTAGAGGTTCCAGCGTTGGCAGAGCCAGCTGAGCATACAGTTGGCATTAAGAAGTCAAATACTGAATTCTATATTTATCATTTTAAGGCATGAAGCAATACAATTTCTGTCTACCACAAATTCAGAAGTTTATTGTATCAGAGCAACTGACATGTTTCTAATCCCATGTTTTATGGGTTTTACCTTCCTAGCACCTAGCACAGAATAGGCAATGAACATTGTCCAATAAATAAAAGAACACTCATGAAATTCTTTTTCTAATATCCACAGGAATCAAGATGTCTTTACCTCCAGTGCCTACTAGCACGATGCTAAAGAAATGAGTCACCTGCTTGTAGTTAATTTGAGTCTCCTTCTTTTAGGAAGCATCAGGTACCTGCTCCTCCACGCCCTCCTGCCTGCTGTTACTCTAAGCTTCCGGCCTCGATCATTCATCAGGTACCTGCTCCTCCACGCCCTCCTGCCTGCTGTTACTCTAAGCTTCCTGCCTCGATCATTCATCAGGTACCTGCTCCTCCACGCCCTCCTGCCTGCTGTTACTCTAAGCTTCCTGCCTCGATCATTCATCAGGTACCTGCTCCTCCACGCCCTCCTGCCTGCTGTTACTCTAAGCTTCCGGCCTCGATCATTCATCAGGTACCTGCTCCTCCACGCCCTCCTGCCTCCATGATGCACCAGGTACCTGCTCCTCTAGGTTCTCCTGCCTGAAGATGCCCATCATGACTTCACCACCCCAGTAGAAATTCACACAACTGTATTCCCTTTAAACTCTTCCTAATGATTCACTTGACGTGAAAGTTTAATTATTGATGCATGTCAATATTTTAGAACTATATTTTCTCCTAATGTCAAAGTCCAAGAGATAAGGGCATTAAAAAACATAAAAATTTTAGAAGGGTTTCTCAAATGTAAACAAAAGTTTCTATATAATTTAGTTTTAGAAATTTTAGCTGGTTTCCTGTTACTTTTATATGACCATTTTTTCATATGAATGTTTCTGTTTCTCTCTAACACAATTTTATGTTGAAGAAAACACAACACCTACGCATTTTTCTTTCAGTTCTGGAATGGCAATGATTGACTATAAACATTAAACATTTTTCTAACATGGAGAAAATTATTCCAAAAGGTAGTTTTTTACCAGTCTCATGAAGCACAGAATAAACGACTGGGAAGACTTTATCTTCCCAGTCTTTTAGATAAATAAATTATCTCTAAAATGTTCCATTCTGCTTTCCTTCTCTTTAATGGTCTATAGTGTGAATAGATAAAATGTGCTTGGGTGAGGACGCAAAATGTTACCATTTCATGCTGTTCTCTCAACAGCATACCCTACTTAACAAACAGCAGAGGTTTGCTTTTGTGAAGGAGAGTATTTTGGCTGAAGAAGACATGAACAATGATAAGTGTGCTATGGTTTGCAAAAGAAATTACAGCAGAAAATACATTCTCAAAATGACGAACTTGGAATGTGACGTTAAAGGACCATAAATACTGCTAATATTTCAAAACTGGCTACAATTTCCAAATCCAAACTTCCAGGAGAATACATATAGATTTTGAACAATTAGTAAAATTAGCGATATCAATCATTCACATAATGAAAAAGGTTATACAATCAGTAATTTAGGTTGTTCTCACATTACCTGAGAAAAGCAGAAGCAGACACCATCACAGCCCCACATCTATATTAAATTCTGCACAGGCATCAGCATGCATATTGAGTATATTGCCACAGGGACCTTGAATTAATTTGCTCTAATTCCGTATTTATTTATTTTTTAAGACAGGGTCTCACTCTGTCACCCAGGATGCAGTGCAGTGGTGCAATCACAGCTCAGGGCAGGCTCTACCTCAATCTCACAGGCTCTAGCAATCCTCCCACCTCAGCCTCCCAAATAGCTGAGGCTACAGGCGTGCTCCAGCTGTAGCCATCCCACTAGGCTAATTAAAAAAAAAAAAATTTAAATTAGAAATCAGGGGCTGGGCACAGTGACTCACGCCTGTAATCCCAGCACTTTGGGAGGCCGAGGCGGGTGGATCACTAGGTCAGGAGTTCGAGACCAATATGGTGAAACCCTGTCTCTACTAAAAATACAAAAATTAGCTGGGCTTGGTGGCACACGCCTGTAGTCCCAACTGCTCGGGAGGCTGAGGCAGGAGAATCGCTTGAACCCGGGAGGCAGAGGCTGCAGTGAGCCGAGATCGCGTCACTGCACTCCAGCCTGGGCAACATAGCAAGACTCCATCCCAAAAAATAAATAAGTAAGTAAATTAGGTCTCCCTATGTTGTCCAGGCTGGTCTCGAACTCCTGGGCTCAACTCCCACCTCAGCCTCCCAAAGTGCTAGGATTACAAGCATGAGCCACCATGCCCAGACAATTTGTTCTAAATCTCATTTAAGTATTTAAGCTGACACAAAAGAAAGATATCTTTTGTCTTATATTACACTATAAGAAAGGAAGTTAAGTGGATACCACTCCTTAACAATGCCCAGTTGATAAATTTGAATTTAACTGAATTCAATTTTCTCGTTACAAACAAGTTATTTATCATGTCTTTATTTTCTTCCTTTTCGAAAAATACACACAAAAATCAAGAATTTTCATCAAAATAATTCGGATTTCAGAATGGATATATCTTAAAATGAGAAAAAAAAGTTAGAAAACATCAAATAAAGGCAATGAAAGGCTATCTGTTTGAATGAACTTGCAGTAATTTGCACAAGGTAAATGTGTCTTCAATTAGCTTGAAAACCAGAAGGAAGTTTCTCTCTTTTGAGTGGCACAGCCTCCCACAAGTGGCCACCATCACCAGGTCATTGGCACACGTCTCGTGCCTCATGGGGTGAAGCCATTCCCATTCCTAAATTCAGTTTGTGCTCAACACTTGGCACTTGCACTTGAAAGGCCAACCGACTGTCCTGAAGTAACGAGGGCAGCAGCCAGCACCTGCTCCTAAAAGGGTGTGTGGGAGCCTCAGGCTCTAGAATCTGGATGGCAACTCAGCATTGTGGCCTGGAAATTCAGTGCCCCACCCAAGTCTGTTCTGATGAAAACAATTCCACCACCACCTCTGCTCTGACCCCCGCGGTTCCCACCTCTGCCTCTGCTCTGACCCCGCGGTTCCCACCTCCACCTCTGCTCTGACTTGGTCTGTTCCCACCTCCACCTCTGCTCTGACATAAACAAATTTACTCACAAGATATTCAGAAATATATCTTTATTATCTGATATTTGGCAATTTCCGAGAAACCTTCATTATAATTTCTTAATTAAGCCCACTTGGTCAGACAGCATATTTTATTAGTTGGCTTTTTTTTCCTAAGCTTTTTTCTAGCATATCTTAATAAATGTTCTGTGTGCACTGGGTAAACTACCCATCCTGCTGCCTTAAGTCTCTGTATCTATCAATGGGGTCAACTTCATGGACAGTGTTCTTCAACACTATAGTGTTCCACTATATCCTTACTGATTTTCTCTCTACTCATTTGTTCAATTATTGAGAAGTGGGTATTAAAATCTCCAACTATCATAATGGGTTTGTCAATTTCTCCTTGAAGTTCTAACAGTTTCTGCTTCAGGTACAACCGTGTACAACATAACAACATTTCAGTAGACAATGGATGGCACAAACCATAGTAGTCCCATCAGGGTATAACAGAGACGAAGCATTCCTACTGCATGGTCATGCTGCAGCATCAGAATGTCATAGCATTAGACATGACTCACGTTTTGTGGTGACGCTGGTGAAAACAAAACTAGGGGCTGCCAGTCATGAAAGCCTAGGGCATACAATTATGTACAGTACGTAATATTAAATAACAAACAACTGTGTTACTAGTTTACGTGTTAAACTAGTTGGGCCACCACGCCCAACCGTGTCTTTGTTTTTTAACAAAAACAGTTTAAAAAGCAAAATTTTTAAAACTTAATTTAAAAACTAAAAAAGACTACTGACTAGGTATATAAAGACAACATTTTTGTACAGGTGTACAATGTGTTTGTGTTTTAAGCTAAGTGTTATTAATAGAGTAAAAAGTATTTTTAAAAATTAAAGTTATAGGGCTGGGCACGGTGGCTCACGCCTGCAATCCCAGCACTTTGGGAGGCCGAGGCGGGCGGATCATGAGCTCAGGAGTTCGAGACCAGCCTGACCAACATGGTGAAACCCCATCTCTACTAAAATTAGAAAAAAATAGCCAGGCGTGGCAGTGTGTGCCTGTAACCCCAGCTACTCAGGAGGCTGAGGCAGGAGAACCACTTGAACCTGGGAGGCGGAGGTTGCAGTGAGCTGAGATTGTGCCACTGCACTCCATCCTGGGCAACAGAGCGAGACTGTCTCCAAAAAAAAAAAAAAAAAAAAAAAAAAAAACCGATAAAGTTATAGGAAGCTGAGATTAATTTACTATTTAAGAAAAACATTTTAAAATAGGTTGAGTGTAGCCTACATGTAGTGTTTAAAGTCTCCAGTAGTGTGCAGTCATGTCCAGGCCATCACATTCACTCACTGCTCACTCACTGACTCACCCAGACCAGCTTCCAGTACTGGAAACTGCACTTGTGGTCAGTACTCCATACAGGTGTACCAATTCTTCATCTTTTATACAGCATTTTTACTGTGCCTTTTCTGTGGTTAGATACACAGATGCTTACCACTGTGTTACAACTGCCCACATTATTAAACACAGTAACACGCTGTACAAGTTTGAAGTACAGGAGCTACTACACCATACAGCCTGGGTGCGTAGCAGGCTACACCATCTAGGTTTGTGTAAGTGCACTCCGTAACATTTGCACAATGACGAAATGGTCTAACTTCTCAGAATGTAACTCTGCTATTAAGCAATTCATGACCGTATTTTGCAGCTCTGCTATTAGTGCATAAATGTTTAGGGCTTGTCTCCATAATAAACCCTTTTCTCATGATGCTCTGAGATGTACTTTGTGTGATATTACTATAAGTAACTGCAGCTTTGATTAGTGTTGGTACGGTATCTATTTTTCCTTTTACTTTTTACCTGTGTTTTTAATGTGTTTTCTTATAGGTACCATATATTTGAATCTTGCTTTTTTACACAACTTGACAATCCTGGCCGTTTAATTGGGGATTTAAACCATCTAATTTTAAACTTAGGTTTATGAGTTTAATTTCCAAATACCTGAGGATTTTTAAGACTTTTTTTTTTTTTTTTTTTTTTTGAGACGGAGTCTGGCTCTGAAGACTTTTATTTCTAATTCCATATTGTAATTAGTGTGTGTGTATATATATAATTACAATTTTAAAAAAATATACTAAGACTTGTATTCTATTCAACTATAGTTGGGATTGTTCCACGAGATTTTGAAAAACGTGTATTATGTAGCTGTTGCATTTAATAATATCTGTCAATATGCTAAAGTGCCTTCCTAATGTTATTTTAATATTCTATAGTTTTAATAAACTACATGTCCGTATTCTATAGATTAGAAGGAAAAAATCCATTCTTGTAGATTTTATGTTGCCTATTAGTTCTATCAGTCTGGGGGTACTATGTTTTTCTCCAGTCTGACAGTCTGTGCCTTTTAACTGCAGAGATGTTTAATTACTGAGTCAACCATCTTGCTCTTTGTTTTCTACTTGTCACACCTGGTATTTCGTTTCCTGCACCTATCTTTTTTCAGGGGAAAGAAACCAGTTGATCCCACTTTAGCATCTAACTTCATCACCTCTATTGACCTCTTTCTTTCTTTAGTGGTTGCTCTGAGAATTATTGTATGCAACCTTTACTTATCACAGGTTACTCTGAATCAATATTATATCACTTAACACATAATATTTTTTTAAAAACTTACCTCCATTTATTACCTGGCCTCTGAAATCCCCACCCTAACAGAATGGTTTTGTAGTTATGTGACCTTAACATAAACCTTTATATGTTCTTCCCTCTGCACACTTTTTGTTCACCTTTTCATATACTTAATTCATCAATTTTCATTCTTTTATTTTTATTGCTCTCTCTATATATAAAGATTATAAATTTTCCTATTTCTACACATATCCACCAGATTCAGATTTTGATATGCAGTGTCTCCATTACCAATATTTTTTAGAAATTCTCCAATTTCAGTTCATATTTCTCCTTGGATACAAAAATTAATTAATATATAGTATTTACATTTGTAGGCAGAAAGTCGTTTCATTCACTGATTTTGTTACTGCTTACTAATTTTATTGCACTGTGATCAGAGAATATTGTCTGTATGAGTTCTATGTTACAGAACTAAAAATTTCTTTACAAACAAATGTATGTTCAACTTTTGGTGACACCCTATATATGCTGAAATAAAAATTACTGGGGAACAAAGTTCAATAAAAATTTAAAATGATATATTTCACTGCTCATGTTCTGAGCTCTCTCTTCTATACCTCTCCTACCTTTCTGTCCACCTGACCCACTAGGCACTGCAGGTGGATGTTAAAGTTTCCTATGACGGACTTTATTATCTTATAGCATCTTTCTCTTCCTCATTCTAAAATGCTTTCTCGATTCTATACTGGTATTCTTGTTAAATACCAAGGCTGCAACTCCTGCTTCCTTTTTATTTGTATTTGCTTGATGTATCTTTCCTTAACCCTTTAGCCTTTCTGATCCAATTTTCTGTGTGAAAAAGCCTGCGTACTATGCATCTTTAGCCATATTAATTGATAAACTGTTGTCTAATTTTTAAAACCAAATTTATTTTTTGGTGAGGTGTGTATTTTCTGGTCACTACCATTTTCCCAGTGTCCCAGGAGCCTGCCTTCATCCTACTCTCCTTGCTTAGACAGCTACTATTGAGCTCGTCAGCTTTCAATAAAGTCTCTGACAGCCTTTCCACCCATGTAGCAACCAATGAGCTCCTTCTATTTTCTCCTCTCCTCCTCTTCCTGCTTTTCAGCTGATTATTTGAGGAAGCATATAAAATTCATATACACTGTACCATCTTCCACCCATCCTCCCTCCACTGTTTTATTCTTAGATCTGTTAGAGCTTCAGTGCTCACCATAAAACTTAAAGTTCATCCAGGTCATCTATAGGCTGGGCAGAGCTAATCCTCTGTGAGATTATTCACAAAAGGCTCATGTGTACAACACACCTGAATTCTGTATTGTACAGAATTCTCTCTGAATTCTGAGAGCTTGAGACTGCTCTCCACAGAATTGGCACTTGCAGGACAGTCTCGAAGGAGCAAAACGCTCCACTCACACATTCTTCCCCTGTGCCTCCTGGAAAGGCTGCCCTGCTCTTGTATGGCTCTGCATGCTGCAAACACTGACACCAACCTGGCCCTTTCCAACTGTGGGGAGCTAGTCATTTTCCCAGGGAGACCAAAGGATTTTTCCCTGTATATGTAAAATATGACAAGCAGCTACATGTCTTGAAGTTCTCTCACGTGCATGCTGGGCCCTTTCAGTGTGTACCTTCAGACAACCTTGTATTTAGTAACACATACTTGAGCTGTCAATGTTTCAAACCGCTTCATGATTTTGTTTCAAGACTCTCATGTCGGGTCTTTCTTGCCGTTCTTCCACATCTATCAACCTCTAGTCCTTTTCACCTCTTTAATCATCTCGTTTCCCCGACTCTTTTCTTTACAACCTCCCTATCTCTTACTGTGCATCCCCCACAGGCATGCTGTGATTCAGTCCTCCCTTCTCAGATGCTCATGTTCAGTGTTCTCCGGAGTTCAGTTAGCCTTCTCATTCACACTGTCCTGTTTTATTCTTAAGCTTTTATTCTTACATTCTTGAGAAATTTATTCCACTTTGATTCTTGTGTTTTTAAATGTCTGATTTACGGTGTTCTTTCCTAAGTACCATCGTTTGGTTAGTTGTATTTAAATCAGGCTTGTTGCATTGTTATAGAATTACTTTACATTGAGGTTTTTCCTTTCCCTGTTTTTAGAAATTTTTTATCAATTGAAAATGTGCTTCTCACTTATCTGTTTTCTTCTGTTGATAACTACATTTGCCCAGGTACGATGGCTCTCGTGTCTATAATCCCAACACTTCAGGAGGCTGAGGCAGGAGGACTGCGTGAGCCTAGGAGTTTGAGGCTGCAATGAGTTATGATCACACCACTGCACTCTAGCCTGGGTGAGACAGCAAAATGGGTTCCTTCCTCTATTCATAATAATAAGAGCTGTTTTTCTTGAATCTGTACAAATAGGAAATCCTATTCCAAGGATGGGAGGTGGAATTTGTTTCTTAATCCAAGAGTGTCTTCTTCTACAGGCACAATGAAGGTCAATGTCTTCAGTGAAAAGCATCCTTTTGGGGTGGTGTGGACTGACTCTTCTGATTGCTATTATCATGTTTCAGAAAGGTCAACTTTGTCTTTTTCTTCCTAATTAAGCCTCCGAGAGCCACCAACTCTTTGCCAGTGCCCCTTGCCCCTGTACATTCCCCCAAGGTCACTTCCAATCTGTACTTCTCCACAAGTCCCTTCAATGTCCCATCGCTTTGCTTACCCAATTCATTCACAGGATGCATTATCCTACTTAGGAATCCTTTTTCTTCTGAATGCAAAACCTACATGATATCAGCATCCCAAGACAATCTCCTTCTGCTGCACCATTCTGGCTCTGGAGCTAACTGTGTTATTCTGGATATTTTCCCCACTTACAGTAAATTGAAGTTCACAGTATTTTCTGTCTCACATTTCTGCTAAACATGAGCTACAGATTACACTCTCTACTCTCATAGTTAGCCTGTATGATTTTGGAAGGCTATGTGGTATATAACAAAATTAAGTGGCCACCATTATCCTAAGGGAATCAGAACTTATGAATGAATCTTTTAAAAATATATTTATCATTTCTCTTCTAAGCTGAAGATCCTTCAATGGCTTCTTCCGGTCAAGCCTGGATATCTTTCTAGTCCTACATGGCCCAGCCCTTGTCACACCTGCATACTGAGCCATATGCTTCCCTTTGAACCAGGTTTTTCAGCCAACCCGCACTTGCTCTCTGACTTCCTTGTACTTCCACACATTGTCTAGCAAACATTTCCAACTTTTCAAAGTCATGAGCAATATAAATTAGAGAAAAGAGTAAGAAAAGGAAAGGAAGAAAGCAAATAATATTTCAAATTCTTAATAGTGGTTACATAAATAACTTTTCATTTATCATACTAAGGGTACCTTTTTGTAACATTTATTCTCATATGTTGTCTTTAATAAGAACACACTGTTTTCATAACAACTACTTTTGTTTAAAAAAAAAAGCTATGAGTTTATTTCAGAATTCATTGCATGATACTTATCACCAGGACATGCTTCCTCCTCTGTCCCTCCATGAACATCTTATGCATGCTTGTGTGCAGCACCTATGGAAATAGGCAACTGCAAAAGGCCCAGAGCACCACAGGACTGTAATGACCTCACAGTGCCCGCACTTCACATTCCCAGAGTTTGCACACTAACTGTCGCATTATATAAGCTCTGAAAATGCTTTTTCAAGTGATGACAACTGCTTGCCAATAACTGCATGTGACCAAGAGTGAAATAAAAGATGAATTCACCAACAAAAGTATTTTTAAAATAACTGCAGCAATTACAAATAACCTATAGTCATGTACTAAAATCCCTTACTATAAAGCATTTATAATATCAGCTATAAGCTGTTAAAATAAAGAGTTACTGAGTCTCTCAAGCCCTATTAGTCAGGGGCAAAGTTCTTCCAGCTTTAACAAAACTCTATAATAATATAAAGTGTGTGGCATGAAATATACATATGTGTATAAAGAAACATAACATGCACATACAGACTCATAGACATACATACAAACACCCACCCAACTCAGACAGTAAAAAGCTAGACATGATGTGGATATTATGGTATACCAACTATGGGTCAAAATGAAAATAAATTACTTCATTTAACTGATTCACAATATTTTAGGAGATAAAGATCTTATTAGTAACTATGCTAAAAAAATTCCAAAAACTGTACTAAATGTATCCCAAAGACATATTAAATATGGGTACACTTAAGAACTTCAAACATTATATAGGTTTTCCCTTCCTAGTTTGAAACTTCTATTTGAATTTATTCTTGACTGAACTGTCTCAAAATAAAGGTTTGCTACTTTTAACTTACACAATAACTCTATTTGTACTGAACAACAGGTTTAACTTACCCTGGTAAATGTGCCTTCAAAACTGTGAATGTCCATTTGTGGTTTCTGAGCATAAACATAAGCACTGATAGAAAAAAGGTCCTGGAATACAGAACATTTGAATTGATTATAATGTTATAATTTAGTAAAATTACTTGGAAATTTCTTATTTGCTAATTAATATTTTTCATATATTATTTACAAAAAGCGATCATTGATTTTCTTAGATTTTTGTGTGTCAACACTATAAATTACAATGTCAGATAAAGACAGAAACCATTTTTAAGCTTGACAGGGTGTGCCCTTGAACAGCAGGTGTGAATCAAAATCATGCAGGAGACATCACAACAGGCAGCCCCAGGGCCTGCCGGGGGGCTCCAATGGTAGAGGTGGAGCCTGTTTAGGAATATCTTGAAGTCACCTCAAAGTGTTCAGGGGGAATTAAGGAACTATCACAATTCCTCATAAGTTTTATAAAACAGTTTAATAAATTCCTAGATCTGTTTACATGTTTTCATTCAAGCAGGGACTGATCACTATAAGCTAAGTGTGGCCTTCCTTACAGCCACAAGCAGGCACTGGTCACTATAAGCTAAGCGTGGCCTTCCTTACAGCCATGAGGACGTGCTTATTCCATGTGTCTGAACCATGTGCTCATGATGCATACTTATAAAATCACATGGGAAAGCTTTCACAAAACACACATCATAGCTACTTTCATACGATTAATTTTGGAGCAGAAAAGACATAGGCTTTAGGTTGTTTCATTCATTGACTACACATAAAGGTTAAATCAGAGAGTCTCCAGAGGCGAGGCTGAGCCTGGTCTCCACTGGAAGCCACCCCAGTGCCTCTTCTTGCTGCTGACTGTGCTCTATGCTTTTGCTGTCATAAATCACAGCCAGGAGGAGGATCATATGCTGAGTCCTGGGGAGTCCTCCTAACAAACCATCTAATTTTGGGTGGTCTTGTAACCCGCCCCGCCATGACCCTTTAATACACAGAGTTTGCCATTTCTACAATTCTGATTTCCATTCTGTACATGTGAGTGTATAAAGTTCTGTCATGGCTGCTAAAACTCAAACAGAAAACTCCCAGACTCCCAGACATGAAGAAGCAGAGGTGAGAGATTAGGGTGACCACAGCAGCTGCAAAGTGAGAAAGAAATGGAAGCTCAGAAAGGAGAGTGCCTCAGAAGGGGCCGAATGTGTGTATGATCTCATTCTGACATCTAACCTGTCATGCCCTAACCTATATCCACTAAAAGAATGGAACCGAGACCACCACAGCAGCTCCCTAATGCCAGAAAGGTAGAGTCTAGAGTTTGACTTCAGTCAAGTTAGCTACCAGTTAAAACAGAACCAAACAAAAAACCAGTACTTTCAGGAGAACATAACAGAACCCTGAATCCTGCCTCTCTACAATGAATCATTTTAAAAAATGAAGAGATGATCCAAATTTCTAAACATATGAAGAAACAAAAACGCAAGGTCCATACCCAAGAAAGCACATAATCAGTGAAGACTAGCCCTGAGATGACCAAACATCAGAATTAAGAAGGGAGAATTTCAAAGCAGCTTTAGCACATCTGAAAGAAAAGCATGCTCCTAACGAGTAAACAAGGAGGAAATCACAACAAAGAAAGAGAAAGTGTATTTAAGAACGAAGAAGCACACAGAAATTCCAAAACTGAAAAAATGCAATGTCTGCAATAAATTCTTCAGATGGGATTAACAGATTACAGACGATGGTGAATCTGAACGTGGGTCAAGAGATAATGATTCCAAAGGACATAGGAAAAAATTATTTTGAACATGAATACAGTCATAGAACCATGAAGGGAATATCACGGAGTCTAACATGCATGTAACTGGGGTTCAGAATGAGTGGACAGACAGAGAATGAAAAAACAAAAACTACTTGAAGAAACAATGACTAAAAATATGCCAAATTTATTGTCAGCCAGAAATGTACAGATTCAGGAAGCCCAGAAAACCCCTAAAAAGACAAATAAAATTTAGAAATAAAAGTCAAATTGCTAAAAAAAAAAAAAAAAAAAAAATCTCAAAAATACCTAGAGAAAAATAACATTACACACAAGAGAAGTACTATCAAAATACCACTGATTTCTCATAAATAATGGAGTCAGAAGACAATGGAACAAAATATTTAAAGTGAGGGGTGGAGGGTGTGGAGGGCAGACTTGTCAAGCAAGAATTCAATATCCAGCAAGAATATTCTTTAAGAATACAGGTGAAATAAAGACACTGTCAGATAAATAAAATGAGAACTCCATTCCAGCAGACATCCACTAGAGGAATATCAGCAGAGGTCCTTTAGGCTGAAAAGAAACAATATCAGGCAGAAACTCATATCGTCAAGAAGGAATGGTAAGGAACAAAAGTGGTAAATATCTAAGTAAATATTTAACAAAACAAAACAAAAAAAACCCAAATCCAATTTTTAATCTTAATTCCCTTAAACTATAAATAAAATGGGCCAGGCCCGGTGGCTCACGCCTGTAATCCCACGACTTTGGGAGGCCGAGGCAGGCAGATCACATGAGGCCAGGAGTTTGAGACTAGCCTGGCCCTCATGGAGAAACCCCGTCTCTACTAAAACTACAAAAATTAACACACATGCTGCTGCATGTCTGTAGTCCCAGCTACTCACCAGGCTAAAGCAGGAGAACTGGTTGAACCCGGGAGGCAGAGGTTGCAGTGAGCCGAGATCGTACCACCTGTACTCCAGCCTGGGTGACAGAGCAAGACTCTGTGCCAAAAAACTATATGGGTGTGGGGGTGTGTGTATGTATATAAATAAAATGGGCTGGAACAGTTTATAATATTTGTAGATATAGTACATATTAAAAAGTACAGTGAACTCTTGAACAACATGGGTTGGAACTGTGCAGGTCCACTTATACAAGAAATGTTTTCAATAAATCTATTAGAAAACTTTTGGAGATTTGTTGATAATCTGAAAAACCTTGAAGATACATCACATAGCCTAGAAATATTTTTTAAATGTTTAAAGTTAGGTATAACATGAGAACATAAAATGTATGTAGACGTAGTCTATTGTATCACTTTCTACTATAAAATATACACAAATCTATTACAAAAAGTTAAAAGTAAAATAAAACCTAAACACACAGGTCATGACAACATCTGCAGCTGAGTGACTTGCAAATTGATCCTGAAGATGCAGTATCAAACCCTAACTGCACAGAACTAAGTGTAGTACACACTGTGCTCCCGGAAACGTGTCGCAGCCCCTCCTGCTGTTGCTGCGGGGAGTGAGTGCGAGGGTCCGCTGGAAATGTGGTGCGGCACCATTGACCTCTGTGTGAGCCATCTCCGCCTCCAGGACCCCGTGCATCTGCGTGAGCCGTCTCTGCTCCAGGACCCTATGCATCACAGTACCGAGTGCTCGCTCATGGCGCTCACATATTTTCCATCGTGTTTAGCATAATACCATGGTGTGAACCTTGAATAACACCACAGGACCCATAAGAAGTGCCTCTAGTGATGCTGGATGGAAATGTTCTCAAAAAGTAGACAAAAGTCATGACATTACAAGAAAAAGCTGAGTTGCTCAGCATGTGTGATGGATTAAAGTCTGCAGCTATGGCTGCCCACCATTTCAGACAGACAGTGCACCTTGTAAACAGGTGATGTCAACTTGTGCCATCAATAAATTCAGTACTGTATTATAAGTGTATTTTCTGTTCAGTATGATTTTCTTAATAATATTTTCTTTTTTCTAGCTTACTTTATTGTAAGGATACAGTATATAATACATATGACATCCAAAATATGTGTTAATCAACTGTTTAGGTTATCAGCAAGGTTTCCAGTGAACAGTAGGCTATTAACAGTTAAATTTGGGGGCAGTTAAAAGTTTACACACAGATTTTTGACTTCATGGGGGATTGGCACCCTTGACCCCTGTATTGTTCAAGGGGACTGTATAGTACAAAGCGTGAGTGGGGGAAATAGGTCTATTCAAGGACAAAATTCTTTTTTTTTTTTTAAATGGAGTCTTGCTTTGTCACCTAGGCTGGAGTACAGCAGCAAGATCTGGGCTCACTGCAATCTCTGCCTCCCGGGTTCAAGTGATTCTCTGATCTCAGCCTCCTGAGTAGCTGGGATGACAGGTGCATGCCACCATGCCCAGCTAATTTTTATATTTTTATTAGAGACGGGGTTTCACCATGTTGGTCAGGCTGGTCTCGAACTCCTGACCTTGTGATCCGCCCACCTCAGCCTCCCAAAGTGCTGGGATTACAGGCATGAGCCACCGTGCCTGGTCTCAAGGACGAAATTATTGTATTTTATGTGAAGCGGTATAATTTTCACAATACACTTTTAGTTAAAGGCATATTGCAAACTCTAAAGGCATACTGTAACTAGTTAAAAACTCTAGTTAAAGGCATATTTTAGTTAAGAGCATACTGCAAACTAAAAAAAAAAAGTGCTAAAAAGTCAAGAGATAAAATAGTATTCCAAAAATATTCAATTACGGTAATACTGAAGAAAGATCTAAAGGAAGACGAGAAGCCGAGGTACACTTGAAGGCCTTAAGGGATAACAGAAAGAAACTAACAGAGAAAGATTAGAAAAAGAGAGAAGAAAGTACTCATCTACCAAGGTCTCTAAAAAGCACAATTGGATAAGATCAGTCGAAAGTTATAAAATAATTATTCTTAGAAGGATTATTTAGTGTAATTATAGGCAAAACAGGGGAATAGAGGTAATGTTCTTTATTTATGGGATAATGAAGGAATTTCCAATTGATAGACTGCTTTTTCCATGTAAGTTAAGACAAACTGGTCTTACCGGTGAAGGAAAAGACAGTTGGATCAGAAATTAAAGGAGAGTGGAAAAGTCTGAAAGCACTGTCATCAATAAGAGGAACCACAGTCGGCCGGGCGCGGTGGCTCACGCCTGTAATCCCAGCACTTTGGGAGGCCGAGACGGGCGGATCACGAGGTCAGGAGATCGAGACCATCCTGGCTAACACGGTGAAACCCCGTCTCTACTAAAAATACAAGAAAACTAGCCGGGCGCGGTGGCGGGCGCCTGTGGTCCCAGCTACTCGGGAGGCTGAGGCAGGAGAATGGCGGGAACCCAGGGAGGCGGAGCTTGCAGTGAGCAGAGATCGCGCTACTGCACTCCAGCCTGGGCCACAGAGCGAGACTCCGTCTCAAAAAAAAAAAAAAAAAAAAGAGGACCCACAGTTGATTATAACTCCTAACAAGGATTACAGGGAGCACTGAGGGCCGAGCTAAAACTGGTTACCATCAATTTGTATTTCCCAGTCTTGCCCTGTATTCTGAGGGATGCAGAACAATTCATTTTCCACTCTTACTTGCTTTTGTAAAATTTCATCAACTATATATATTTCTAAGAGTTTTTATTTTCCGCATGATCCTTTCTCATAGCTTGTTTTATTTAGGTTGCTAGTAACATCCTCTCAGATTTCTTAAAGTATATTAGACATTTGAATTTATTCTCTTCTGTTCCTGAACATCTACTTCCTCTGGGCTCGGCTTTTACATTTGTATCGGGCTTTCTCTTCCCTGTGGATTCTACACACGCATTCCAATAATCCTTTCAAACAAGGGGTAGCATGGCTAAAGGGCGTCCTCATGTTTTCTACACAGGACTCCTCCTGCCAGATCTCTTCTTAAAGGGACTGGAGAGTTGTATGTCACGCTCAATCACCTAAAAAAAAAATCTTTAACAGAGAAGATTCGATCATCTAAAATTGATACGGTCTTTTTCATTTCTAGAAGAATATTTACTGTTTTTCTGTTGACATTTCATTCATTTTTATATTTTAATCTATGTGAGTCATTAACATACAAATTTGTAAATTGCTTTGAGTTCCTTGAAGAATGCACGTGAGATAACTGATGCTAATAAAACAGGTAATTATGACAACAATTCTAAAGGGAGCATCCTGTTCTCAGGGTAGCACAGTCCTCTGAGAGCTGCTGGAATGGTTTTGTGCACTCCATGCAGCAGCAGCACAGGGGGAATCAGACACTCAACAGAAGACAAAATGAAGAAATGGCTCGGCAGAGACCACCTTCCATCTTTCTTCCCATTTCCTTTGAAAAATAGAACTTCGGCCGGGCGCGGTGGCTCAAGCCTGTAATCCCAGCACTTTGGGAGGCCGAGACGGGTGGATCACTAGGTCAGGAGATCGAGACCATCCTGGCTAACACGGTGAAACCCCGTCTCTACTAAAAAATACAAAAAACTAGCCGGGCGAGGTGGCGGGCGCCTGTAGTCCCAGCTACTCAGGAGGCTGAGACAGGAGAATGGCCCGAACCCGGGAGGCAGAGCTTGCAGTGAGCTGAGATCCGGCCACTGCACTCCAGCCTGGGCGACAGAGCGAGACTCCGTCTCAAAAAAAAAAAAAAAAAAAAAAAAGAAAAATAGAACTTCAGAGCTGTAGATGGGTAGGCGGCTTCTCACTTAAAGGATGCATTTCTCAGCCTTCTTTGCAGCTGGTTAGGACCATATAACTGATTCTGGCCAGCAGAGCATGTGAAAGGACATGTGCCCCTCTGAGTCCAAGTACTCACCAGGCCCTTCCTTCCCCTCCCCTGTGGGGCAGTGTGGAGGTGGGGCAGCCACTGGAACCCACCCTGCAAAACCACATATCACGTATCAGCAGAGATCAGCCTTTGACCACCCACCTGGGCTGTTGTGAGGGTGAAAATCTGTTTTGATTCAAGGTGTGTCAGTCACGTTTCAGTACAGGAAACAGAAGCCATCCTAGACCGTGTAGCAGACAGTGATTTCATACACAGAACAAGATGCTTCTCAAATCAATGAAAGGATGAAGCTCAGGACTGAAGCTCCAAAGCTACTCTCAGAATGCTACCAAAATATCCATCCAAGGAAAGCACCACGGCAAGGAACACATCTGAGACACATGGCTTGGAGACCACGATGCACACAGTGCACTCCCACCCAAGCCCTAAAGCTGGAGAGCAGGAGCAGGAGCTCAGACCCCTGAGAACACCTGTCAGCAGAGAACACACAGGCAGAAAGATTCCTCCTCCTCACTCCTGCCTTACAAGCTCTGCGAAAGTACATTCAACGTGAAAGCGAATTCACACACCTTTCAAGAAACTGTGAAAAATACGTGCAGGCTAGTTTCCAGATTTCTAAAGAACAGAGGCTGCAGGAAGGGTGGACTAAAGGTTGAACATACTAGTTTACCACAGTGCAACTGTTACAGTAACTTAGACTATGTATTAACTGTTAATAGCAAAAATTTATTTTCAATTAATCTGGTTTACACAAAAAGAAATATTCTCTAGTAACTTGAGAATTATGAAACTTCTACTAGAATGTTTAATAAGCAGTCAAATGATTCCAGCAATAAGGCAAGTCTGAGAATCACTCATCATTTGAATATGACACTGTCACAGTAATTTCCAAAACATGAAACTTTCATACCTCAAACTACCTTTTGATACATGAAAATAAAAAACAGGCTGGCAAGCTCATTTCTACACACACATCAGCATTTAGAGTAATGCATTTCATCTAGTATAGTAGACATCAAATGACTGAATAAATGGCACAATAATGAGAATGTCATTTGAAGCTTTTCACGATAATTTAAAAATCATTCTGAAGTTTTCAATAATGGAAGAAAGCCTCTGCTGTGAGGTCAAGGGCAACATTTGTTCGCATTACTTAAAGGTCATTAAAATACATCCTTAATCATAACATGTGGTTCATTACAAATAAAATTGCCTTTCGTTCAATAAAACTAATTAAATGTAAATGGTATTGTTTACTGCTATATGGATCTTTTGAAATAAATCAGCATGTCATGATTTATTGAAAATTACTGTGGTCTTGTGGTTGTTAATAAATTTGTTTGATCACAAAAGCCAGAAACATATTTCCCAAATGTCTACAACGCCTGAAAACTGTGCCTCTAGACAGCTATGAAGCCACAAGAAACCGCACCTGCCATTACAGGCTCTGAAGCACAGCTATTATTACATGACTCTTCGAAATTTTAATCCTCTGATCATATTAAGTTCCTGAAAATGTAACAGAATCGATGAAGGTTATTCCTCCAGATGAGTTCTTAGGTCTCTAAGTTCACTTAGCCTGGCTGTCACCATGGACACAGTCTGATGTGACACAACTCGGATACAACGAACAGCTCACAACACAGAAGACCCTCAGATCTACACCACGAGAGACACCAACGTCAGAATGAGGACGATTATGGGCATAAGCTATTACATGAAAAACTCAATTGCCTTGCCTGCATCCATAATGAAATCAGAGCTTTCTTCTCTAAGGAAAAAAGATCTATACCTAACATGCCAAGTTATGTGAAGCTAAAATTTAAAATTGATTAATGAATCAGATATTCAGTTGAACTTCCTTTTTTCCTAGGATATACTGCTTTTTGGTGGTGTGGTCACAGCAAAAATTAAAATGTTTTCATTTTGCCATATAGTTATGTCACTAAAATTCTTAATCAGACTCTGTATCAAAGTGTACTGGCCACAAAAATTTTAAAGTTGCATTGTATGAATTGTTTAATTCTGTAAATATTTTTGAATTTATATATGTGTATATCTGTCACTAATAAAAATAAAGAAAACATCCTATAATATTGAAGAAAATAAAATGTCACTTCCTGTAATCATGGCAAAGAGCACTACTCAAAGTTATAGATAACAGTATGAAAAACTGTAACTACTTCATTAAGGTGTGATTTACTGCAATAAACTGCATGTTTAAAGTGTACCGTTTTGTTTTGATATATGTGTATACCTGTGATCATCACCACCTCATGATACTGAATATTTCCATTATTCACAAAAGTGCCCCCATTCCCCCTTGCAGCCCACCTATCCCTGCACTGCTAACCTCTATCACCTGCTGATTGTTTGTATGGAATTGTATGTTAATGGAATCATACACCAATATTCTTGCTTGGCTGGATTTTTTGGCTTTCTGTTTTTTCAGACAAATATTTTCTAACATAGTGTTTTGATTCTGTACTTTCTTTTCTACTACCCTTAGCAAAATTAAATCTGCTAGAAAAATATCATTTAGTGTGACTTGCTCCCAAGCTGGCTACTGCCAGTGACCCTAGAATCCTTGGAAGGCTCTTCAGGAGGAGGACCCAGAGGGTGGGGCTTTCGTCCAAGTGTTACAGTCAACCAAAATCCCCTCCAGTCGTTTAAGGACTCATATTATCCGCACTTTAGTTCTGCAGAGATTACTTGAGGATGTATACAAGAAAAAGAAGGACACAAGGAGGAAATATGTAACCATGAAACAGTAGCACTAACCCAGCAATCAGTTCCAATTACATTAGAAAGTCAATAGATTGCAAGAATGTCTCTATGATAAAACTTACCTTAACAAATAGTATGAGAATAATAAGCTAGATGTCAAGTAATAAGATAACAGAACAGATTTATTTCACAACATAAAAAAAAAGAAAAGCAAGTTGAAAACCCTGGGAAGCACAGCAAGGATGGGAAAGGGCTGAGGAGGGAAATGATGACACAGAAGATGCAGGCTGGAGTGAGGCATGACTCTGCTCAGCTCATAACATGAAATAAAAAAATAAAATAAAATAAAGAACCTACTTAACTCTAAAACAATTCCTTAGCCACACATACTAAGTGACATGATTCAACTTCCCTCTCCTAGGTCTCTGTGCATCAGACAGAACTGTAGGAACTATTTCAATAATTATAATACTGTAAATGCAAATTACTTGGCTCTCACCTTTCAATTCCAGCTACTGACAAACATTTAAAAGTGGTTAAAATGATAAATGAATATTGGTGGGCAAACAGCCTCCTGGCACAAGACAAAGCCTATAAATGCATAAATAAAAACATATAAACAGTAAAAGAAAACATATAAATATTTACCTAAATAAAATTTGAAATATTTACATGGCAAAGATATTATAAGGCCAGAAGTTAAGAAACAGATTGGAGAACATATTTGCAACGTGTACTGGGTAAAGTTATGGAGAAACAGACACGCTCATACCCTGATGTTGAAAAGTTAGAATTGTATAACCATTTGGGGACAATATTAAATTTGTGAAAAAATAAAAAAACTAACAAAACAGTTCTTCAGTGAATGGTACTGATGCACCTAACAGCTTTTTTTTCTTTTTAACTTTAACTAAAAAAAAAAAAAACTCCCCCCAAAAATGGTAATCAGATTTTATATGTAAAGCAGGAATTATTTTAAAACTAATTATTTAAAATATAATCATGAGTAGAAATAGTCTAAGCATAAAACCAAAAAGCAGAAACCATTTAAAAAATATTGGTAGGTCACATTATATAAACACACTGAACTTTTATACGGGCAACAGAAACTATAAACGAAAGTATTTAGAAAAATTGGAAAATAAAAAGTTATTAACAAACTTTACATACAAAGAACTTTAAAAACACACAGTAGAAAACTAAGCAGATAACATGAACAGACTTAGAAAATAAAAATATGAGAAATATACTTCCTTAGGTAAGAATTATCTTCAACCTCACACATTAAAATCTAACCAAATGTAAATTTAAATGGGATACCATTGTTACAGTTATCAGATTGGAAAACAGTGAAAGATTAATTGATTAATTAATACACAGTAGATAAGTTGCATAGTCTTCTGAAGAGCATTTTGGCCAAATAACCAAAATTCTTGAAATATGCTTATTTTTTTAATCTAGAATTTCAAAATAACTTTTAAATTCACCAATATCAGGCCAGTTACAGAAGCTATAATTTATCAGAAACTATGCAGCTAATAAAACACTTGCAAGGACACACAATTTCTAACATGAAAGGATGACCCATAGCATATTGTTGAATAAAGATTCTACTGGAAAAAACAGTACTATACAGCATTATCCAACCATGCAAGAACGTGGCTTGGGGAAGGTACTGTCAGAAAGGATTTATACCAAAATGCTCATGAGAGCCACTGCAGACTGGCAGGGGTTTTCTATTTTGTGATTTATGTATTATTTTCAATGCACACGTTACTATCAGAATCAGGACTCAAAACTGACATCCACCTCTTTTTTAAAGGGAAGCCCCCAGAGAGGGCAGGAACATCTAGAGATGGCAGAAGGGCCGGCATTCAGGCTCTCGGCAGGGCGGTCACAAGCCTCCCAGCAGGGAGATCCCCACCAACAGCAATTTCTCAATAAACAAATACAGGTTTGTTTGTTTGTTTTAGTTTAACCATAATTCGAAATGTCACGTAGTTTGTTTCATCCACAAGTAACTTAATATTTTTCATTAAAAATTAATCAAGGGCTTCTACAAGCAATGTTGTGGTAACTAATATGAGACTTGCCCTCCCATGAAAACAACTGGAAAATGGACAATATTTATAAAATATCTATTTTCAGACACTAGAGACAGTGCCCCAGGGAGAAGAGAAACAAAGCCATGTGCCCCACATAAGCCCAGGTAAAGAGACTGACCACTTCACAGGGCAGAAGCCAGGCAGAGGGAGGCAGCTATTCCGAATTTAGGAGACTGAGACCAGAATTCAGGGAAACTGACAGCTAGCATTTGCAAAATACTCAAAAAGGGGCAAGGAAGAAAAAGACTTGCAGAAATATGCAGAGTGTTCTACCTAAGTGTTACTGAATGTGCGCACACACAGCATACAGGGTAAGAGTGTGTCTGGCCAAAGGAGAACCACAGACTTCCAGCCCCAACCACCCACAGAGACTACAGAGTTGGAGAGAGTTGAGTTTTGACTAGTCAGAGTTCAGAGGCACCTGTGAACCAGCAAGGATTTCAGCAGATATCAGAAGGATCCCAGCAGGATCATGCTGTAGCAATCGGATTAATTAGCATTCCAATAAAGGAGCCTCTAGGCCTCTAACAAAGTCTAAGAACAAGCCTTGAAGACATCAAGTTGACCCACAAGTTGCTGAACTAATTTAATAAAGATCAAGACGCTTTAAAGATAGAAATGAAAATCTCAGACATTAAATATAACACTTACATACTCAGCATACAATAAAAAATTACCAGACACGGAAAGAAGCAGGAAAGTATGGGTCTATAACGAGGGCCAAAAAATTTAAATAGAAACATGCCCAAAAGTGACAGAGATAAAGGAGTTAACACACATGGAATTCAGCATTATAAACCATGGAAATAGTCCAATGAAGCTATATACATAGAAGGAAAGAACAGAAAAGGTATTTAAACAAAAATGAGAGAAACATATGGAACATCCAGAGATTACAACACTCGGAATAACAAAATTCACTGGGTGGGCTTAACAGAAGACTAGATACTAAAAAAGATAAATGTTAGTGAATTTAATGACAGAGTAACAGATACTATCGAAATTGAGTTACAGAAGGAAAAAAAAGGCTGAGAAAAAGAGTAAGAGAGCATCAGTGGCATGTGGGAATCTGAGTACTCGATATTCCCACGTCATTGAAGTTCTTACTCTTTTTTGATATGAGTAGTTAGACTAACTTACTTGATATTAGTAGTTAGACTAATTTTGTTGGTCATGTCTCAGAGGGGTTTGGGCAGAAAGATAAGAAAAATAAAGGCTGAAAATCTTGAAACTGGATAAAAACCATGAAACTCCAGATACAAGAAGCCCAACAAACCCAAGTAAGACAAATCAAAACACATCATACTTAAATTCCTGAAAGCCAGTCAGAACAGGAAAGTCTTTCAAAATACCCACAGAAAAAGGCACAGAGGATAAAGAAGTCAGGCTAAGAATGCCTGTAAGCGTCTTTTCAGGACTATGGATGCCATAAGATGAAATAAAAGCTCTGAAAGGCAAAGATAAAAAAGAAAAGACTGTCAAATGAAAACTTCAAGACATCCTTCAAAAGTGAAGGCAAAATAGGCCCCATATGATGGCTCACACCTGTAACCCCTGATTTTGGGAGGCCGAGGTGGGCGGATCATCTGAGGTCAGGAGTTCAAGACCAGCCTGGCCAATATGGTGAAACGCTGTCTCTACTTTAAAAAAAATACAAAATTTAGCCAGGCGTGGTGGTGGCACGTGCCTATAATCCCAGCTACTCGGGAGGCTGAGGCAGGAGAACTGCTTAAACCCGGAAGGCGGAGGCTGCAGTGAGTCGAGATTGCGCCACTGCACTTAAGCCTCTGTGACAGAGTCTCAGTCTGTCTCAAAAAAAAAAAAAGAAAGAAAGAAAGAAAAAGGCAAAATAAAGACAATTTTCAAACAAACAAAAATTGACAGACTTCTGCTAGAAGTCTCTAGCAGACTTCACTACAAGTACTCATTGAAAGAAGTTCTTAGAGCTAAAGGAAATTGGCAGTAAATGGAAACTTGGATCCACACACAGGAAAGAGAAGTTCCAGAACAGGTAAACACATGGGTGAACAGAAAATACTGTTTTCATTTCTTACTATCTTTAAAATGTGCTTGACAACTTTAAACAAAACAAAAACAGTAACGCACTGTGTGGCTAATAATATGCAGAAGTAAGACAGACGACACAAATACAAAGGATGGGAAGGAAGTCATGGACATCTACTGTGCATGACTCTTACACTGTAAGTGACATGGAGAAAGACTGTGATAAGCTAAAAACACACTGGAAACATGATAATGACACAAAACAGAACTAACGCACATAGCTAATTAGCTAACAATGGTAACTAAATGGAAACATAACACACCATCAAAAGATGAAGAAAAGAAAGAAATGGGATAAATCGAACCTAAGGAGTCAAAGGACTGACTTCAGCCCAACCACATTAATGATTACAGTAAATGTACACAATAAAAATGCAGCAATTCTCAGAATAAAAAAAGCAGTACCTACTTTTATTACATTAAGAAACACACTTTAAAATCAAAGAAAAAGATACATAAAACAAAAACTAATGGAAGATATACCATGTAAATGCTAATTTTAAAAAAGCTGGAATTACTATAATAGTAAAGAACAAAATAGATGTCTCAACAAAGAATATTACCGGGAATAATGAAAAAGGGCATATTCAAGAAAACATAATAATTGTGAATGTGTATGAACCCAGTAACAGTGCTTCAACAGAGATAAGGAAACAAGTAACAGAGCCAAAAGGAGAACTCGTTCAATCTACAGAAGGTATGGGATCTTAAAAGTTTTCTTCAGTAATTCAGAGAACGAATGGTAGAAAACAACTATAAAACTTTTTAAACAAGTTTCCATTAGCTTGACCTAATGAACATTTACAGAACATCCAGACAATAGCAGAACAAACATTATTTTTAAGCTCACATGGAATACTGACCCAGAGAGTTCATACGCTGGGCCATATCACAAGTTTCAATACATATAAAAGGACTGAAATAGAACAGAATATGTTCCATGACCATAAGATAATTAAATAACAATAAATTACCAGACATTGGGAAAATCCCCAACTATTTAGCAAATAACAATGTATTTCCAAATAATCAAGGGATGAAAAGAAGAAATCATGAAGGAATTAGAAAATTTTTTTAACTAAATGAAAATGATTTTTTAACTAAATTATTAACTATTGTTAACTAAATAAATCACAATTTGTGTGACATAGGTAAACAATGCTTGGAAACAGGTTTATAGCTCTGAAAGTTTATAAATAGAAAACAATAAGTTATAAAATCAAAGGTCTAACTTCCACCTTACAGAGGAAGAAACAAAAAAAATTATACATAAACTATGTAGAATGAAGGAAATAAAGAGCAGAAATTAATACCACAGAAAATGAACAAACAATAAAGATAATCAATGAAACAAAAAACAAGTTCTTTAAAATGATCGATAAAACAGAGACAAACTACCAATATTGGGAGTGAAAGAAGGAATCCTAAAATGGCTAAAAATAATGGAATATTATGAACTTTATGCCATTAATGTTGTCAACTACATGAAATGAACCAATTCTCTGAAAAACACAAATTTCCAATGAAGAGAAAACCTGATTAACTCTGTACCAAAGAAATTCAATTCACAATCAAGTGCTTTCCCAAAAAGTAATCTCTAGGATCACAGTTCCAAAAGCGAGTTTGTTCAACATTTAAAAAATAAGTAATACCAATTTTATGCCAACTATTTGAAAAATTACAGGAGGCAAAGAGACTCCCAACTTATTATAAGGCCAGCTTACCCCTAGATATCAAACTAAAGACATTAAACAAAGGCAATACAGATCCATATCTTTCATGAACATCAGCACAAAACATCCTTAACAAAATGTCAGCATATCAAATACTGTGACATAATAAAAAGACATGCAGTATGACTACTAGGTGAGGTTTATGCCAGTAACACAAGACTGGTGTAACACATATGAAATCAGTCCACATACCATCATATTAATAGATAAAGGAGAAAATCCGTATGATCATCCCTACAGATGCAGAAAAGCTTTGGAAAAATCTAACACCCATTCATGATAAAACCTCTCAGCAAACTAAGACTAGAAAGAACTTCCTCACCCTGACAGGCACTCCCTGAACAAGCTGCAGCTAGCATTATCCACCAAGGCAGAATGCTTTTGCTCCGAGACTGTCAACAGGACACAACACCAAAGAGGACAAGCAGATGGCAAACAAGCACACGAAACAACGTTCAACACAACCAGCCATCACAGAAACGCAAACTGACACCACAATAGGGTATCACTGCACACATCCGTCAGAATGACTACAATAAAAACTGGTGACAACACTGAAGGCGGCAAGGACACAGAGAAACCAGGTCACTCATCCGGTGCTGGTGACGACAGGCAATGGCACGGCCACTCTGGAAAACTGTTTGGCAGCTCCTTTGAAAGCCACACTGTGTGATCCAGGAACTGCCGCATGCACACACAACCCAGCCCCATCCTCAGGTGAGGAGGTGCTGCTCCCTGACATATGACTTCACGACGTAATAGCTGCCTGGTTGACTCTACCCACCACCAAGCAGGTAAAAGGTAGCTGTCAACAGCCCAGCCTCTCCAATCTGCTCATCTGTTGGTCCAGTAGAACCTACCTTCCCTCATTCACTAACCATGAAAAAATGTAAGTTGTAATAACTCTAAACATATAAATTATGCATAGTATCCTAGAGAATTTAAGTAAACAATCACAGAACACTGAATATTAAAAACCCATGAGAACAAATCATCTGAGTAGCACCTCGCTGCCTGGCTTTGACTGAGAAGCCTGACCCAGAGAAGCAGCTTGGACGATTTTCAAACAGAGCTCCTGACCTGAAGGCTAATGAAGCCCATGTGATGTACAGAGAGAAAATAGAAGAAAGAAAAACACTTTTATGTGCCTAAGTAGGTGAAAATTTAAAACAGGATATTCATTTGTGAGTATCTGGTTTCACTGATTTGAAAGATTCTACACACACGAGCATGTATGTACTTTTTAATTGGCAAACACCAATACAAAATCACAAAGGAGAGGAGCAAACAGCCAAATAAGAAATAAAAATTTCTGGCTGGGTGTGATGGCTCAAACCTGTAATCCCAGCACTTTGAAAGACCAAGGTGAGAGGATTGCTTGAGGCCAGGAAAAGACCAGCCTGGGCAACATAGCAAGACCCCCATCTCTACAAAAAAAAAACTAAGAACTGACTGGGTGTGGTGGTGTGCACCTGTACTCCCATCTACTCAGGAGGCTGTGGAGAGAGCATCACTTGAGCCCAGGAGTTTGTGGCTGCAGTGAGCTATGATCACGTTATTGTATTTCAGTCTGGGCAAAAGAGTGACAACCTGTCACATAAAAAATAAAATAAATTGAAAAAGAAAAAAGACATTAAGAGGAGGAGGCAGAAGAAGGGGAGGGGGGCAAGGAGAGGAAGGAGGGGGAGGAAGGTGAGCAGAAGGAGAAAGAAAACCTAAGTGTCGAGGAAAATTTACAATTACCTAAAACTGATTATGTGCTAAGACATCACAGAAATTATTTTGGCATAATTCTTCAATGAACCTTCATGAGGAATAAAGAAATTATAAAACAAATTCTCAATGCATTTAATAAATTAGCTGGTATAAACAGAAATATGTGTGAAACCTAGAAACTACCACTAAAGATAAAAGGATGGAGTAGTCTTGATGCTGCTCACCCCCAGAGCCGGCAGCCGTTGCGTGCAGCTCACTGCCACCTTCAGCTTCCAGTCAGTTTCACCATCTAGTTGATCAGTTCGAATAAAACACGAACCTTGGAAGTAGAAAATAAAAATTTACCACTCTTGAATTGTGTTACAGAAGGTTTTTCCTCAGCTACAAGTGCCATCAAAGAGTAATTCCAGGGCACAGTAGGACAAATAAATAACAACCTAGATATTCCCAGGAACAAAAATCCTTAAAAACCTTTATTTTACACAATGTTCCTTGATTCACAAAACAAGTTTCATGAAAAGATGTAGGCCATTACATTCTTTTAAATCACTCATTTCCTATTTGCTGCTCTTGCCTATTAGGTTTAATATTAATCAGTCTTCTATTTTAGAAAAACTGCACTGATCATTTCTACTTTCAATGTATGTTCTGATAATAACAAAATAACAAACACACAAAAATATCCAAGAGTGTATGGTATTATCTTGCTAATAAAATATCAGATTTACCATCATAAAAAATGTTCAATCATAAAAGCACAACTACAATGCTAAGACCAAGGTAATTGTTACCATATGCCCACAGGCCTATCCAGTTTCAAACGTGCTAAGATATTCTATAAAGAAAATCCATTACTCTGGCCATGCTATCATCCCACTTCTCAGAGACTATTCTAACGATGGAATAGCAAAAGCACAAAATGACATACACACAAAGCCGCTCCCTGCAGCATTATTTATAGTAACAGAAGACTGTTGTGAAACAAAGGGGAACAAACAGGACTAGCTGAATAAAACAGGGCACATACGGCAATAGAGAGAGAGAAGAAAGTAAAGCAAACAAGATGACCTCGATACACTGACATGGAAAGATCTCTAGGATATAGACTGTGAAATGAAGAAAGCAAGGTGCTGGACATTATATATAGAAAAATACATTATAGTTAAGAACAAGGGAGGGAGGAGAGAGAATTTGTGTATGTCCATACATATCTCTATGCATGTATAACTATATACATACATGTTCATCTTTGTGTGGATATGTATCTATGTGTGTATCTGTGTGTGTGCATGTATATGTGAGTGTGCATGCATGGCTAACTTGTGTGTGTGCAAGCATATCTGTGTGCACACATGCATGTGTATATATGTATTTGTGTGTGCTTGCGTGTATGTTTGTGTACATGCGTATCTGTGTATAATATGCATGTATAACTGTGAACAAGCACCTGAGGATCTGTGTGTTTCTCTGTGTGTGCATACTGGTGTGTGAACATATCTGTGCACACGTGTACCTATGTATGCATGCAAGCATATCTGTGTGAGGGATGTGAGGGCATGCAAATCTGTGTTTCTATGTGTGCTCCTCTATCTGTGAGTGTATTTGTATGCATGCAAATGCTTCTGTGTGTGTGCACATATATCTGTGTGTGCATGTATGTGTGTATAATACCTATAGAGGGAGGAAGGGAACAGGAATAGATGCTAAGACTTCTGAATGTATCTTATACTGTTCACTTTAAAATCAGATACATTTTATATAATTAAAAAGCCAAATTACAGCAAACTTTTAAAAAACTCCTAAAAAATAAAAAGCGTATAAAACATAATTCACAGTTTAATCACAGTGAGAATTCATCCAGGTGACTTCTGAGGTTTCAGAATTTTTTTTTTTTTTTTTTTTTTTTTTTTGGGACAGAGTCTAGCTCTGTCGCCAGGCTGGAGTGCAGTGGCGCGATCTCGGCTCACTGCAACCTCCACTTCCCGGATTCAAGCGATTCTCCTGCCTCAGCCTTCCAAGTAGCTGGGACTACAGGTGCGTGCCACCACGCCCAGCTAAGTTTTTGTATTTTTAGTAGAGACGGGTTTTCACCATGTTGGCCAGGATGGTCTCGATCTCTTGACCTCGTGATCCACCCGCCACAGCCTCCCAAAGTGCTGGGATTACAGGTGTGAGTCACCGCGCCCGGCCTGGTGGAGAACGTTATACTGGGAAGATCGGTTGATAGCACCTGTATCTATTCATCACTAAAAGACAGACATGCAGACATCTGCCTACAGTTACAAACAGGACTACACAGAAGCACTGCTGTAGTATTCTTTCACCAAAAAAATGAAAAGCTAAAAGAAAACTGAAAATGAGTATGGCCAACCCTTTAGATCCACCTACCAGTTAACAAAAATACAAGAAATAAAGAAATGTATTAATAATATAGTTGTTTTGTGTATGCACTCACACAAATCTAGAATATCAGATATTCTCTATGTCCAATAACCCTGTTTTTTCAACAAATAAAAAAACAAAGATAAGGAATTGTTGTAGATAAAAACAGATTTGAGAGATACCTGTAACAAATGCAAGAGAAGGGCCTTCGCATCCTGACTAGAACAGATCAACTGTAAGAAGAGGTGTGTGAGACAATCAGAAACCGGGAGACTCACCAAGTGTTGATCTAAGAAATTCTTGTTCAATAGTTTATGGTATGATAATGGAATTGTGGTTGTAATTTGTAAATGCTGAATTTGTTAATGCAATCAAATTATACACAGGACTTTATCCAAATGAGAAATACGGATGAAACAAGTCTGGTTATTTAAAGAGAAGTTTTCCAGGGGACAATGGTGATGCAGCAGTCCATTACACTATGGCTTCATGCAGTGAAAATTCCTATAATAAAGTTTAAGATCCAATTTAAAAAATAGAAAATGAATAAAAACTTTAAGGGAATTTTATTTCCAGAAGGATAGAGCAGATGTACTCTTTCCTATTCTTCCTAAATAAAGCAAAAAAATGCTGAACATTAAATTTTTTAACATGATGATGATTCTAGAAAAGCAGGAAAAGTGCAGTCCAGCTCAAGTCCTCGGGTATCAAGAAAGGACAGTGGTGATTTCCTGTTTTCATCTTGCCCTTTTTATCTCAGACTAGCAACTGAAGAACCTGGTCACCCATAAATGCCAACAGGTCTTTACTTCATGACTATCATAGTCCCATGAAGATTTGCTTTAAAGATACAGGCAAGATTATTCTAAAATGTGTATAGAAAGGCAAAATTGTTTAAAAGAGCTAAAAGTTGTTTAGAAGAGCTAAAAAAAGTGGGCGGGGGGTAAAGGAAGAAAAACTGGGAGAAATCAGCCCACCAGATTATAAGACTTTTCAGACAGCTGCAGTAACCAAGATTGTTTGATACTGGAGAAGGAACAGAAACACAGATCAATGGAACAAAATAAAGAACCCAGAGAGAGTCCCCCCAACATCCAAGTATGGCAACTAATTTTGATGCATTCACCAAAGTAATTTATGGAGAATAGAATCTTCACTATAAATGACGCTAGAGCATTTGGATATACATAGCCCAACAACCCCAAAGCCTTGACCTAAACCTTACATCTTATACAGTAATTAACTCAAAATAGATCACAGATCTCAACGTAAAACTTTTCGGACAAAAAAAAAGCCACCACAAGAAGAAATCCGCAGGGCATATGGCTGGAAGATGAGTTCCTAAACAGGACATCAAACGCATAACCCATTAAAAAAAATCAATTGGACTTTGATAAAATTAAATACTTTGAATATGTAAAGATCTTTGCAGAAGATGAAAAGACAAACTACAAACTAGTAGAAAATATTTGTAAGCTGCGTATCTGACCAAAGGACGCCTACGTAGAATATATAAGGAACTCTCAATATCAATAGTTAAAAAAAAAATCCAATTAGAAAATGGGCCAAAGACATGAAGAGACGCTTTCCTAGAGTCCTGAGGATGGCAAACACGCAGCAAGAACGTGCTTGACGTCACAGCCACAACGGAGCGGCACGTGCAAACCACGAGGAAGCACCGCTACACATACCACCAAACATCGGCCAGATATGGCAAAACTAGATGTCCCAGGCATTGCTGGTGGGAATGTAAAACAAAAACGTAACTCTGGAAAAGGGTTAGTCAGTCTTAAAATAAGCATATAATTACCATAAAAACCAGCAACCCCACTCCTGGACATCAATCTGGAGAAATAAAAACTTATGTCCACAAAAAAGCTGTACATAATTGTTCAAAGCAGTTTTATTTATAACAAAAACCTGTAAACAACAAAAAACTCCAACCAACAATGATGAATGGTTTAAAACATGCTGTGGTACATCCATCCATGAAATCCTAGTTAGCAGCAAAAAAGGAACAAACTGTTGACTTATACAACAACTTGGATGGATCTCAAGGGTGTTGTGCTAAGTAGAAAAAGAATCTCTAGGCCAGGTGCAGTGGCTCATGCCTGTAATCACAGCACTTTGGGATGCCAAGGCAGATCACGAGGTCAGGAGCTCGAGACCAGCCTGAACCAGCCTGGTGAAACCCCGTCTCTACTAAAAATATAAAAATTAGCCGGGTGTGGGGGCATGCACCTGTAATCCCAGCTACTCAGGAGGCTGAGGCAGGAGAATCGCTTGAACCCAGGAGGCAGAAGTTGCAGTAAGCTGAGATCGCGCCATAGCCCTCCAGCCTGGGTGACAGAGTGAGACTCTGTCTCAAAAAAAAAAAAGAGTCTCTGAAGGTCATGAATGGTTTATTTCATTTATATAACATTCCAGAAATGACAAATGTATAGAAATGGAGAACAAATTCATGGTTACCCAGGGTGAAGGTTGCTGGAAGCAGAGGGATGGCTGAGCCCACAGGGCTAGTGTGAGGGAGATCCTCAGGGTGGTGCAACAGTTCTGCACCTTGACTGCATTGGTGGTGACAGGAACCCACACCCAAGATGAAATAACACAGCCTTACGTGCACACACTGTACCAGTGTCAACATCCTGGTCTGATATTCTACTACAGGTAAGTTGTCAACCACTGGAGGAATCTGGGTGAAGGGGACACACAGGGTCTCCCTGTACTATCTCTGCAACTTCCCAGGAGTCATTAATTATTTCAATGTAAAACATATTTTTTAAAAAGGTGTTGTTCACTCTAGGAGTAAGTTTTAAATGGCAAATTAAAGCTCTCAATTTAGGTTGCTAATACAACTGCAATCTATCTTTCCTATTAATATGTAGCTATATAACTCAATTATACTGGCATAAAAATATTCACATTTGACAAGTGAATTGCTTCATAACACCCTTTCTCAAACATGAACAGTCTTAAATTTTGGAAATGAACAAAATTTCAACAGTGCTAATATACTACAATGGTACTGAAGCAACAATCAGATTTAAATAATATGTAGATTTTTTAAAATAGATTTTTAATAAAAAAGCCCTATGAAGTTTCAAATATTTCAAATATACTTTCAAATCTTGAATTTTAATTCTGTTTTTAAGTAACAAAGTTACTTAACATTATAGGGAGAAGGTTGCATCAGTTAGACTAAACGAAATATGCTTATTGGCAAAGAATCTTTCATGTACAACTTGAGAAAATCTAGAAAGATTCTGAAGCATACCATGTATAGCTGCACAGCACAGCCACGGCAAAAACAAGAAACCAGGGAAGAAAATGGTTTTTCCTCCAAGTTTTGAAAGCCAAGATTCAGGCAATAAGTACTATGTGTTCTAGTGACTACAACTTAACAGACTGAATAAATTCGGGGTCACAATCAGGTAAGGTCTAGTTTTCAGAACTCAGTATTATACTGGCTAATGCTTATAATCAAGCAGCTCAGCAGACCAACTAATCTGACATGCAGGAGAGAGACCTCTGACACTACACTGGACCAGAAGGGGGTCTTCACACACCAGCCTTTCCAGCAACTGATAGAAATGTTTAAACTCAAAAACGACAATTCCAACACAATCTAAAATTTGATTCCAGAAACCTAAAAAATATGTTAAGATGCTTTCCCAAACAAATTCTACAGAATGGCATAAAAATCATGTTATAAACCCAGAGATTAAAAATCTGTTTTAAAAACACATTTAGATTAAATAAATATCAACCTAAAAGTATGACTCAAACATCTGGTGTTTGCAATAAAGAGATAAATAAAGCAAGTAACTGGACTTAACCTCGAAGTATTGCACTACAGGAAGCACACTGTAACACCTATTTCAACACCTACAGAGGAGGAGACTCATCTCAGTTGTTCTTGGCTCCCACTGCCATTCTAGGAGAATATCAGTGTTTGCTCCCATTCATCAATTTCATTCAGAATCACACGAGGAATCGATGCCACCCAGGCCCAGGGTGGCTCTGGGGAGTTTCTGACATGAGCTTGTGCTCATCCGACAGAGCCAGTGCATGAAAGTTACTGGCCGGTTGTAGCTCCTCCCTACCTTGGCAGCCAAGGTCAGCCATAACAGAGCTCCTGGCCTTTCTCTCTGTCCAGAGCAAGAGAGTCTGAGCTCAGTCAGCTTGCAAGTGATTACCAGAGCAAAACGGAAGCATTAAATAAAAGGTTCTTTACACAGTAACAGTAATGACAGTATGACTTTAAGTACTGGGGAGTCGTAAGGCAATTTTGTAACTTTGCTGGAAGTCATAAGATAACTTTGTAATTTACTGTTAGAAGGAAAAAATAGGTGAACGGCCTTTCAAAGTTCCTCACTGCTTAGAGGTCGCAGCCATGTAGCAAACAGCCTAAAACTTCTGATTGTGGTCATTTCTAAGTCATTCAGCATTCAGGAAACATTTTTCCCACAGAAATGACTAAGCTTTTACAGATCTAATAAAGTCCGATGAAGATCACCTAATGCATAAAGCAGCTGAAATACTATGATACAGTGGTCAAAATAATTCAAAATGGCTAAACTAATACTATTAAGTACTCATAACAACAAATATATAACTAAATAATGGTTAAGAAAAGGTATGTTAAGGAAAGGTTTACTTTTATCTTGAAGAAAGTAAACGAAGACTCGATGAAGATTTTACAGGAAATGTCCAGAAACACTCCGTGGGAACGCCGAGTCCAGAAACTCTGGGTGAAGACGCGTGACTTTCACACAGTCCAGCACAGGTGACACACAGCATATGCTCTCACATATTTCACCAGTATTTACTGAACACCTACTATACTGAAAGCATTACTCTGGCTACCAAGTTTCCTACTGACCTTAACAGTGTTAGGTGACAGTCTAACAAGTAAAGACAGGCAAACAAATGTGAAAGAGAAAATAAGAGGTTCTAGAAGGACCTATTAATAGTATGGGGTTGATCATACAAATAGCCCAGCCTCAAAAATCACCAAGAGAACTCACTGTTCACCATTTGGAAGACAGGGAAAGTCCCATTCCAGAGACAGGTGGAAGCCCCTGAGGGACCTGTCATGGGAAAACGCCTCCACCGCACAGGAAGTAGGTGACCAACAGCCTGTATCAGGTCTTCTCAAAGTCTCAACGCGGCAGGACGCTGCCTCCGCAAATATGTTGCCTCTGCAAGCATAATGCTCTTTTCTGTCAGGAACCTCAAAGGCCAATCAAGATCAGAGAGAACAGCGGGGCGGAGAGGAGGAGAGAGAAGGACAGGGAAAATGTGGCAAGGAGAAGAATGAGGCATGGGAGAGATTTAATTCAAGCACACACACTGGGGGCTTGGCTCATTTAGAAAATACCTCCCAAAGACTGTCAGGGGAGAAACAGACATAGCACTCCAAATTAAGGAAGGAGTCATGGAGTTTATTCCATACTGTACTCCAAACTTGCCCACAGCTACCCCTTCTTCGAAAAATGTGTGGAGTTATACATGTCTACTGGAAAGTCACTTCTTTCTCCCCCAAAAAGGGGAAGGTTACTAAAATTCACTAAGCGTCTACTCATGAGATGCCAGGCATGGCCTATATACAGTATCTGATGTCCTGTGAGACAGAAGGAAAAACTGTCCCTATTTTAGCCTCAGAGGTAAAGTACCCCAAGGTCTCCCAAGTGAGTGAAGAGTGCCACGATTAGGTCCATCTAACTCCAAACCCGTTATACAAGAACACATAGCTCAGTCCCCCACCTCAGCACTTCAACCAAGAGTTGACTTACTGAACAGCTGCAACTGCAATATACAAATGTCAAAACAAAAAACAAAAAAACAAAAAATAAAACTACACTTGGGTTGTTTGTTGTTTCAGTCATCTGTTTATTTTTATATTCACTGGGCTGAACTACTACTAGGAAATCCATCCCCCTGCAGGATGCAGCCATGGGCCCCCTGCTCAGACTCTGCAGTCGCCGGGCTGAACTACCATGGCAAAGTCTCCTTCTCTTTTTCTTGGCTTTCCGGAGGTTGCTCCTGGCTCCATGTAAACCACTTTCTGATCAATGTGATGGCAGCAGCGGCCCCTCTGGAGTGGCGGCTGCGAAGACGCCAGCTGTAGTGAGGGAGGCGTGCCCAGGGCTGCACGCTCCCCGGAGCTGGCAGGATCTCCATCCCCTTCCGAGTTGGCAGGTATGCATGTGCTCGGGGCAGTGCTGACATGCCCGGCACTCTGCTGGCTCGGCCCCCTCCAGACTTTGGTCACCAACAAGCGTGGGAGAGTGGCTCCGGGCAGGCCTGCAGGCACCCCTTGGGACAAACAGCCTGGGAGCCATACATGGCATGTTGATGGTGGGAGTCAGACAAGTTCCTGGGCAAAAACAGGCAGGTCCCCTATGAAACCCCACCTTCAAGCCAGGAACAATCTGAAGCCTGGGGTCCGGGCTGCCAGTTCCCAGTGAAGTCCACTGCCAGGAGTGCAGACTTCATTGATGACCATACAGCCAATCAGATAGTGCTGTTCCCAGGCCCGCCATGGCTGTCCATGGACCAATCAGCACGCATCTCCTCCTTTCTGAATCCATAAAAAAGGCCAGTTTCAGCCAGACTCACTCAGAAACTGGGACTACCAGCTGTGGGAAGGAGCTACCCACTCCAGGTCCGCTCTACGCTGGGGGCTGCACACTCCACGAGCCAACCTGCCTGCAGAGAGAAACTACCCACTCCAGGTCCCCTCTCCGCTGGGGGATGCACACTCAACGGGACAACCTGCCTGCTGATAGGAGCTACCTACTCCGGGTGTCCTCTCCACTAAGAGCTGCAATCATCCGGACGACCTGCCTGTGGAGTGGAGCTACCCACTTAGGGTCTCCTGAGAGCTGCACTGTGGCTCAATAAAGCACCTATTTGCTTTGCTTACCCTCCTGTTGTCCATATACCTTGTTCTTCCTGGATGCGGGACAAGAACTTAGGACCAGCTGAATGGTGGGAATGAAAGAGCTGTAACACAAACAGGGCTGAAACACGCCCTGCCACTCGCCATATTGCAAGCAATGAGAAGGACAGAAGAGCTGTGGCCCTTCAGAGAACCCAGACCTAACAGCTCACTGAGCCAGGGCTGTGACATCCTCTTTGGGGCTCTGTGGTTCTTAGTGTCTCCAAGCCTCCTGGGGCCACGTTTCCTGGTGCCCGCAGTGGAAGCCGCTTACAGAGCGCCTGGTTCAGCAATAGCCTCACACACAGCCAGCACCTGGAGCTGCCTGCCCTACCACAGTCGGTATGCCTGGCTGTGAGCAGTGGCCAGACCCCACGCTCGCTCACACACCTCTTGCCGCTCTGTTCCTGGCTTGCCCTCAGCAGGCGTGGGATCCGGGCCGGCAGCACAAACTGAACGAAGTCTGCTGGGCCAAGTAGGCAGAATGAGCCCAGCAGGCCTGAGCAAAACTCAGACAAAGGCGCCACGGGACATAGAGGTTTCTGGCTGGAAAAGTGACACCCCAAAGATCCTGTGACAAGAGGTGGTGCTCAGGCTGGCTTAGCTAGTTGGACTTCCACGCTTCATCACTGGCTGTATGTGGCTTGGAGACCTCTCACAATTCAGGGAGTTCGTGACTTTGCCCGTGTTCAGTCAGGGATGGGTGGATGGGTGGCTTGAAGGTGTTCTCCATTGACTCCTGAGACCATCACCTTGGGTGTGCAAACCATCTTCCAGACTGACACGGATGCCTGTGATGTCACGTGTAAGCTCAGCATTGTAGGACTCACCTTGGGGACAGAGGACCATGTATCATTTGGCCAGCTCAGAGGTTGTGGGTAAGCCCCTTGGATTGGTGAGCTCTCACATCATGGAGGGCTGTTCATCACCCAGGGAGTCCTTCCACATTTGCCCCGAGTCCCACTGCAGCTGCTTCTGAGAGCACCTAGCACATGTACACAGCCTCCCGGCCCCAGGATAGGTTGGATCCAGTACTCTCCAAGAAGCTGGGTTGCTGTTTCTGCCCTCTGAAATGGTGACCACCAAGCTCTCCAGTGTTCTCAACGACATCCTCAGAAATGAACTCTGCCAGGCTATTTTTCAGACAAACTCTGTAGGTAAAGCTGCAGACATCTCAGTCCTTAGGACCTGTCTCTCACCCTGAGCACTCAGAGTCCTTAGGACCTGTCTCTCACTCTGGAGCACGGCATTGGACTTGGGGACAGGACAGCAGCCAGCTCTACCAGGAGTGACACTCAGGTCATCAAGTGGACACTGGGGATGGGGCTGTGGTGTAGCCCCTCCAGCACTGTCAGCTCTGCCTTACAAGCTGCTGGGGCGAGGACTCACTGGGGTAGAATGCTCAGGAGCCCAGGTAGAGTCTAGAATCTAGTCCACTTTAGGTTACTTTATGTTAGTGCCCTAGGCCAAGCCTGTCAGGAATTGGGCTTCTGCCAAATGAGTCTGGGGAAAATAAGAGCCACGGCCAGGCCTTCCTGGGTGGGGCTACAGCCGTAGCCTGGGAAACGCAGAAGACAGAGCCCCTGACTTTTTGGCTGCACAGGCTTAGAGTAGAGCTTCCTGCACACACAGCTGGGTAGAGACGAAGATAACAGGCCATGGCTCAATTTCTGCAGACTCAATCTGTTCTCACTGAGAAAGAAGGTCTCTGAAAAATATTAAAACAAGTATTCCTAAAGGTAAATAACTGAACAATCATGGTTAATTTTAGAGATTCTCTTCAATGGATGAAAAGCCCTCCATAGTTTTTCAACTAGGGACAATTTACATTTGGCAACTTATAGAGACACTGTTGTTTTTCACAACTGGAAAGGAAGTTAGGGGAATGCTACTGGCTTCTGGTAGAATGAGGACAAGAATATTCTCAACACTCAACAGTGCAGAAGACAGACCCGCCCACCACAGCAAAGACATATTGGGCCCAAAGCACCAATAGTGCTAGATAGAGCTGAGAATGCCTGCTCTGGAGGCTTCCATCCCAAAGCTGGCATAGCTGAGAAGGCAGAGTCAGACAGTCAGAAGCTGATCACCAGCCCTGTAACTGACTACTCAATGCCCTTGAATTTCAAGTAACTTGACTTGTTAGACCTCAGTTGTTGTTTTTTTTTTTTTTTATCTGTATAAGACTTACCCTGAAGTTATGTTGTAAAATTTCATGGAAAATACGTGAAAGCCTGTCATGAGTGTCGTATACTGGGAACTCGTATCATGGTAGCTGCTTGTTTCTCAAATTTGGAGAAATCATTAGATTATGTAAGAACAGATCTTCACATAGCTTAGTCCAGCCTACCCTTTCCACAGAACATTCTACAACTGAAATGTCCATGCAAATCCACATCCACAACACCCTCCTTTCCCCCCGACCGCCGAACCTCCTAGAGTATTTCCGCCTGCTACTGAGTATTCTTGAGGTCTCTTACTCTACACAAGTATTAAATATTTTTTCTCTCCCAGCTGATACATTTTCAACTAATTGTAGCCTCCAGCAACTCAGTGCCTAAAAGTGCCCTATCTATGTAATCACCCCACCAATTTTATTTTTAATCCTTTTAACTACCCTGTACTATGGGAATTATCATTGTTAAAATGGAATCTGAGAAATACAGAGACATTAACCCACTTGTCTGAGGCACAAAAAGATCAAGAGCCATGAAAAGATTCTCCAGTTATCGGCGTTATCAATTAAAGTTACATCTGAGACAATGTCATCTGATTACAGGGCACAGTGGCTCACGCCTGTAACCCCAACACTTTAGGAGGCCAAGACATGAGAATGGCTTGGGCCCAGAAGTGCAAGACCAGCTTGGGCAACGTGGCAAAACCCCATCTCTACAAAAAACAAAAAATTAGTGGGGCATGGTGCATGGTGGCGAGCACCTGTAGTCCCAGCTACTCGGGAAACTGAGGTGGAAGGATCACTTGAGCCCAGGAGTTCGAGACTGCAGTGAGCTATGATTAAGCCACAGCACTCCAGCCTGGGTGACAGAGTGAGACTTTCTCTCTCTCTCTCTCTCTCTCTCTCTGTGTGTGTGTATAAAATAAAATATTAAAACGAGTATTCCTAAAGGTAAATAACTGAACAATTAAGGTTAATTTTAAAGATTTTAGAGACATATACTTATACACGTGTATACACACACACACACACACGGATATATTTAAATAAACCGTGTTATGGATCTGTCAAAAGAATTATAAAAAAAATATTGCACAAGCTCGCTGTTTTCAGCTAAGAAGCAGTACATCAAAGTTTGCAGCGCATATTACTTCAAAGTTACGGTATTTTTTTCTAGATTGAATTTTCCCCTTTATGTATGTGTGAATATTCTGATATAAAATATAAAAGTAACATGAAATGGACTGGATTCTAGACTCTATCTGACACATAAAGAAAAGATAAGTGAGAATCTCCGGAGTCTCATAAATTTCCCGCATTCTGTGTTTCTAAAAGTGAAATAAATGTCTAAATTTCTGTAAACTTATTAAACACTGAAAAAATAGCTGCCTTTGTTTAAAGAAAAAAGACATGCCTCATATTAAATCATATGCTATTTTTTAAACTTAGAAGAAAAATGACATGTTATTACTTTTACTCAAGTTAAGTACAGTTAAAAATACTAACCTTGCAGTAACTGATGTGATTTAAAGAGAGAAAGAATGAACTCTAGCAAATCAGAAGTATGGCCAGCTTGACTTGTTCCACAAGAACTGCATCTAATAATTTTTTTAACAGAAAGCACTCGCTACAACTGATGCCAGTTAAGGCTCAGCAAAAAACATGTTATTAAATTGGTCTGCTTATATCCTATTACAGACTGCTTATGAATACTTGATTTTATTTTATACAATTGACAAGAGTCGACAGGAAAGGACAGGCTTAATGACAATTAAATTAAGATCAACTTGTGTATGTGTCACACAGGAGGATGCATCAAGTGTGCTGAAGAAACTGATGGGACATCATCGGAGCACGAGTCTGTCATATCGCACAAGTCACCCTGTAATATTAGCAGACTTCCTACAACAGCTCACAAATCCAATAGCTCTGAAAGAGATGGGCCAACAAAAGAAAGATAGGCATTGACTTTGCATTTATAACACCAGATCGTCTGCCATTAAACTTAATTTTTAAATCATTTATATGATTTAATGACTCAGCCTGAAATTTTCAAGCTGGTAGCAAGATGAATAGCACTGCAGAGATCATGTGGATGAGTACAGTGTCATTTAACCACCCCCCGTCCCACTAACAAGTGACAGCTGAGGTACTATAATATGTCCCAAACACTTAAAGTATAATGTCATCACTTAGGAGACAAGTGAAAAAGATATTGGCATTTATAAGAGATTGATGAAATTAGTTCTAAAGCATTAATTTCTCTTAATACCACTAAAAGAACTGTGTGCACTCTGGAGATATTTGATCTGAATTAAGAAAGTGATGAAGCAATTGATTAATTGGAATTTAAGCCATCAGTCACCAGATCCATCAACAGCTTCATTTACATTCTAAACAATCAGCTCACAGTCCAACAGATTACTCTGTGTTAATACACAGTCAATATGATGCCATAAGCAACCTGCCATGCTGTACTGACAAGCACCCAGCTGCCAGTGTTCAAGCTGGGATACACTGCATATATTAACACTTAGGACTTCTATCATATCTAAGATTTAAAATGTTCTTATTATAATAAACAATGTATTATCAGATTTTTTTCAAACCAAAACTAAAAAGCAATAAAATAGTATTAAAAGTGTTAGCAGATAGATACAAAACTTCAGTACATTTGTAGTCTACTGAAAACAAGTAGGCAATAAGAAAACTTTAATTACTTAAAAATCACACAAACAGAATTTCTAAAGCTAAGAATTCTTGAAAGCAATATTATAACACAAATTTTTTATTTTTATTTTATTTTATTTTATTTATTTATTATTATTTTTTTTTTTTTAATTTTTTTCTGAGATGGAGTCTCGCTCTGTCACCCAGGCTGGAGTGCAGTGGCGCGATCTAGGCTCACTGCAAGCTCTGCCTCCTGGGTTCACGCCATTCTCCAGCCTCAGCCTCCCAAGTAGCTGGGACTACAGGCGCCTGCCACTGCATCCGGCTAATTTTTTGTATTTTTAGTAGAGACGGGGTTTCACTCTGTTCGCCAGGATGGTCTCGATCTTCTGACCTCGTTATCCGCCTGTCTCGGCCTCCCAAAGTGTTGGAATTACAGGTGTGAGCCACCGCGCCCGGCCCTAACTTCTTAATATCTGCATTTGAGTAGCTACTATTTTAACAATTTTAATTTGACAGAAAAAATAAAACTGAGGATGAAAATAGAAGCATAGGTTAAAACAAACTACGGCAGGGTCTTAACTTGAACCCATCAATAATCTTCCAGGGACATGTAAACAATAAAAAATCTAGTGTACGTGTGCACTGTATACATTTTTCTGAGGAAAGAGGTGATAATTCTTAAGATTCTCAAAGGGATCCACGACATTCAAAATATTAAATATCACTCCACTACAAAGAGTGATTCTCCCTACAACGTGGAATGTAAGACAAAATTAGAGAGAAATGTTTTAAAACATCATCAATTTGAAAGTGTTATTTATCCAAGGTTAACACAACAGAGTATCTCATTTGAGTAATGTTCTAATACTCCATTTATGTTTTTCTGTCTTACTATGGCTTAAAAATGATGCAGTGAAAAGATTTTTAAGAGGCTGAGGAAGAATTTCCAAAATTGCTATTAGTGGTTGGGCTCAGTGGTTTACACCTATAATCCCAGCACTTTGGGAAGCCGAGGCAGGTGGATCGCTTGAGGTCAGGAGTACAAGACCAGCCTGGTCAATGTGGTAAAACCCCATCTCTACTAAAAATACAAAAATCAGCCAGGCATGGTGGCATGCCTGGAGTCCTACCTACTCAAGAGGCTGAGGCATGAGAATCGCTGGAACCCGGGAGGCGGAGGTTGCAGTGAGCCAAGATCGCACCACTGCACTCCAGCCTGGAGCCTGGGTGACAAAGCAAGACCTCCTCCAAAAAGAGAAAAAACAAACAAAAACAAAAAAACAAAAAACAACAACAAAAAAACCCCATAAAATTACTATTAGTCATATAATGTTAAGCAAGGTATTTACATTCTCCAGCCCTCAGATTCCTATTCTGAAAAGTGAACATTTCCAAACACCTTTCAGCTTTAAAGTGCTTGACTTTGTTCATAATTTATCTTCTAACACAATCTACATAATCTTTTCCTCTTAATTACTCAAAACTGTTTTCATATTTGGAATAGTATCTTCCATATATTTCTATCATAATTGTTAAAAGGGCAATTAATACAATACCATCTCCCAAATCAAAGCATTTTCTTATTCATTACACTGGATACACATTTGTAAAACAGGACAAATAAATAAATAAGTAGGTGAAGTAAGCAGGGATGGCAGTATAAAAACCTCTGAAAATATACTTCTGTATAACTGCAATGAGAAGACTAGTGAAAATTATCAAAAGCAACTGTTTCAGAACTCTGGAAAATAACTAGACTTGAAAGAATTCCAGGAGCATTTACTCAACAAAAACACTAAAACTAGCTAAGAGTGAGCTGTGTTAGTTAAAATCCCTGGTGCAATCACTAACAAAATAGTTTTTTAAGTACATTATAAAAGAAATGATGAGGAATTAAAACATCACGTTAGAAAATATTTAAAACAAAAGAAGGCAGTAATGGAGCTACAAAGACACACAAAAATGTCACAAGACACACAGAAAACAAACAGCAAAATTGCAGATGTAAGTTCTGCCTTATCAGTAATTACATTAAATAGAAATGGATTAAAGGCTCCAATCAACATGCAGAGACGATGGAAACTTTTGAGTGTGCCACCTACAACCTATCAGGCTCTGGTGTATAACCAGATGATATAAAGCCATGAATGAAGTTACAGTTTCCCAGGAAGAACATGTACATCACAAACGTAGATGTGCTTAGGACAGAATCCTGAGAAACACCATTTAAATTTCACAGAGAAAGGGGATGTAGGGTGAGGTCATGACGAAAAACATCTTATTCAAAAGGTTTGGCTGCAAAGCAAAGGACAGAGACAGGATGGTAGCTAGATAGCTGCGTCGTGTCACTGGGGGTTGGGGGTGGTCTTTGGTGACTGGGTAGAGACATTTTTCATGCCTACAGGAAGAAGGCAATGGAGATGTAGTTGAAAGCGGTGGAGCTGAGAGGAGGGTTGATGGCTGAGAGTGAATGAACAGGTGGTAAAGGCAGGCAGGAGAAACACTGAGAAAGCTGGAATAAGCCACCTTCAAGAACGGGCCTAGTCAACAGGAACACTGCGGGGTCCACAGTGAACTCTACTGATTCACAGAGCTCCAGTTAGATGCTTGCGTGGCCTTCTCAGCTGGAGCTCTACAGCCAGGTATGAAAGAAGAGACACTGGAGGGACTGAGGTAGGGCTGTAGGGCTGATCAGGCAGGACAACAAGGCAAACGGAGCTCGAGAATAATAATTAGCAAGTATACACACCTGCTAAGATTTTAAATGGATACATTTTACTGGATGTGAATTTTCCTAAATGAAGCTGATTATGGATTGACAGAATGAATGAAAAATCATGATGCAATTACATGCTGTCTACAAGACACATACTCCGCGTTCAAAGACACAAATAGGTAGAAAGTATGACAACAGAAAAAAGGTGCAAACGGTAACCAAAAGAGAGGTGGCATGGCTGAAGACATTTTATAAAGATAAAAGGGTCAATCTGCCAAGCAAACATTAATATATTTACATCTAACAGCACAACTTCAAATACATGAATCAAAATCTGACAGAATAGAAGGAAAAACAGAGAAAGAGTGATAAACTTCAGTACTCCACTTTCAATAATGGATAGGACAACCAGACAGAAGATGAACGAAAAAAGGAGATTTGAACAAAGATGCAGACCAACTAGAACAAAAATCTATGGAACATTCCACTCAACAGGAGCAGAATGTAGATTTTCCTCAAGTGCATACAGAATATTCTCAAGGATACCCAATATGTTACGACATTTTTCACAAATGTGAATAAACTTCAAAGAATAGAAATCATATAAAGTACATTCTCCAACTATAATGGAATGAAATTAGAAATCAATAACAGAAGGAAATTTAGAAAATGTATACATATGTAGAAATTCATATTCATTAATAAACAATGAATCAGGCCAGATAAGGTGACTCCACACCTGTAATCCCAGTGCTTTGGGAAGCTAAGGTGGGAGGATCACGTGAGGCCAGGAAGTCGAGACCAGCCTGGGCAACAGAGCAACAGACAGCCTGTCGCTACAGCAAAATTTAAAAATTACCCAGATGTGGTGTTATGTGCCTGAACTGCTAGCTATCTGGGAGGCTGAGGCAGGAGAATTGCTTGAGTCCAGGGGTTCAAGGTTACAGTAATCATCATAGTGAACTATAATCATGTCACTGCACTCCAGCCTGAGTAACAAAACAAGACCCTGTCTCTACAAAAAAATAAAAATAAAAACTAAAAATAAATAAGCAATGAATCAAGGAAAAAAATCACAAGGGAAATTAGAAATTAATTTTGAGATGTATGGCCAAATCTCATGAAATACAGCAAAAGCAGGACTTAGATGGAAATTTGTAGTTATAAACACCTGTACTAAAAAAGACCCTCAAGTAAATAATCTAACTTTCCACCTTAAACTACAAAAAGAAGACTAAACTGAACAGAAAACAAGCAGAAAGAAGAAAACAATAAAAACAGAAACCAATAAATGAAATAAAGAACAGAAAAAGAAGTATGAAAAATCATTAAAACCAAAAGCTGGATATTTTAAAAGATCAACAAGATTGACAAACCTTTAAGCTAGAGTGACCAAGAAAAAAAGAGAGGAGTTCAAAAGAGTTACTAAAATCAGGAACAAAGGAGGGTACATGACTATCAACATGACAGAAACAAAAAGGACTGTAAGGAAATCCTAAAAACAACTGCATGGCAACAAATTAGATAACCTAGATAAAGTGGACAAATTATGAAAAAGACACAAACTACCAAAACTGACTGGGTCTATAGATAATCTGAATAATCCTGTAAAGGAACTGAATTAGTAATTTTTTAAAAATCAGAGTAAAGTCCAGTTCCAGAGGGTTTCATGGGTGAATTCTATCTAACACTTAACAAAGAATTAATAATTCTTCACAAACTCTTCCAAAAAATAGAAGAAAGATCACTTCTTAACTCATTCCACTGAGGCCAGTATTACTCTGACACCAAAACAAAAATAACACAAGAAAAAGCAAAAAAAAAAGCCCAAAAACCTGTACATCAATACATGTTTTTTGTTTGTGTTTTGTTTTTTTTGTTTTTTAAGACAGAGTTGCACTCTCGTCACCCAGGCTGGAGTGCAATAGTGCAAACTTGGCTCACTGCAACTTCTGCCTCCCAGGTTCCAGTTATTCTCCTGCCTCAGCGTCCTGAGTAGCTAGAATTACAGGCCTGTGCCACCACGACTGGCTAATTTCTGCATATATATATATATATATGCCATGTTGGCCAGGCTAGTCTTGAACTCCTGACCTCAAGTGATCCACCCACCTCGGCCTCCCAAAGTGCTGGGACTACAGGTGTGAGCCAACGTGCCCAGTCCAATACATCCTTTAAAAATAGATGCAAAAAAAGCCTTAACAAAACAGTTGCAAATCAAATCCAGCAACACACAAAAGGACCCATGATCAAGGGTTATGTATTCTGGCCTCCGTCTGTGGTTGAGGAGATCAGCCTTTCTGGGGACTGGAGGCCCTGCAGAGTTCTCCCACTCAGTCGTCTGTGCTGTGAAACAATACACTATGAGGTGAGTTATTCACATGTGACAAACTATGACGGCAGCCTACCCACTGGACTGTAAAAGCACCTAAATGGTCTTATTACACTATTGTCAAGAAGAGCAGAAATACTTGAAAAAAGAGCATATTCTACTTCAATACTGGCAAATGATGGCTTCAAAATATAAACATTAACATTTCAAAAGCAAATAATGCCACTTGCAAAGAGAATTAGTAAGAAGGCTTCCAGAATGAAGAGCAATTAGGATGAGAAATCAGCTAAGGAAACACCAGCCAGCATAAAAGATTAACCTTGCAAATGGAACTGCTTAACGATAGGAATTTACTCCTCTTTCATATACAGTTCATTTGGTAATGGAAGGGGAGGGGCTCTGTTCCACACATTCGTTCAGGACACCAGGCTGATGGAAGCTTTGGCATCTTTAACAAGCAGTTTCCAAGACTGCCCTAGTCATGGCCATCTAACCAGCAAGGGGCAAGAGACAGCAGGAGACCGCAGGAGAGGTTAGGTGCAAGGCTAGATGTGGCATACAGACTTTTGGCTCTCCCGCTTTGGCCAGAGTTCAGTGACATGGGACCAGCTAACTGGGCAGGAACGGCAGTCTAGCCGTGTTTCCAACAGGAAAGAGAAATGGGTTGGAAAAGTAGCCAGCCAGTCCCTGCCACAGTTGGGAAAATAAAAGCTCACATGAAACAACACATAATAAAATAAACATATCAAGTGTACAGAAGTCACTTGATTATTGGGTAGAGCTGATCTCCTGTTAATGGCAGAATTCATCTCACAATGTAAATAATCATAACAACAACTGGTAGAAAGAGAAAACACTTTTCTTCTTTCTCATGACAAAAACGTCACTTCTGAAAGTAGTTGTTGATAGAGAAAAATTAAATCAACAACTCTGAAATCTAACAGTCCTTTCTACAGTTTTCACACTAGAAATAAGATATATGCTGTGTTTCTAATAAAAATAATAACACGTCTCGCTTCCTATAAAAACCACTGTTCATTTATAAAAAATGTCAGGAATGTAGGGCAGAAAGAAACTCTGGATATTACTCGATATACCTCCCTCATTTCAGAGACGACGAAAACGTGTGCCCACCTGGCAAGGTCACATAACTAGAAACGGGCCAAAGTGATTCAAACTCAGGTTTCCCGATTTCCAACAATTTTTCTATTTGGCCACACTAGGCTTCTATCCAATTACCTCTTTTCCATCTTTATATTTTTGAAAGTTCAAGTCATACAAATAGCATTTTTTTCTGCAAAGTCTGCGTCAACTCAATAGGCAAAATTATCTGTTCCCACATAGCCCCAAACATTTCTGAGTCCAGCACCTACACAATCAGGATTATCACTGTCCATGGATACACTTCCACTGAGACCACCCACTCTGTAAAAGTTGCTCCCATTTGTATCTTAAGCAACAGTTAGTGCCTGGTACGTATTAACAGTAAGTGGTAAACAAGTATTTGCTGAACTGCTGAATAAAACTGCAAATGCAAAACATCCATCAAATTTTAAGTAACATCATCATTTAATTAGATGTCAGTATGAATTTGAATGAAAACACTCATCGGATACATAGGTCCTGACAGGATTATTTTTAAACAAATATATTTCACAGCAAACACCCTTTTAAATATTGACTATTAAATATAATTTAGGTGTTAATGAATTCAATATATTATTCAAAGAAAATTTTTACAGGATAATTTTTACTTTTACCTTTTAAAATGAAAATTAAACTATGAAAATACTAAATCATCAGCAATGTAACTGGAGTACATGTATTTTCTTTGTAAAGTAGCTTCATATGAAATGTAGACTCTTTTTTCAGAGGTTTCATGTGTTTATATTCAAAGTAAAATACCATTTCTACAGAATATTCCTCATTGCTGCAGCATACTAAAAATGTAAGGAAAACAGTTTTCGCTTGTATAGATATTTGTAAATTTGTTTTTGCAATAATAATATACAGTTAGATAAGTTTTTTTAAACGTAAAAATACCTGCTTTTTCGGAAGTCCTAAGAAACACCATGTCTGATGGAATTCTTTGATTCTGCAAAGAGCATTATAAAAGATGAATTATCTATATGCAGGTTTATAAATTAACACAATTCCATTCCAAAGAAGAAACAGCTATGAAAACAACTAATATAATTAAAATTCTGCTGAAATAACTAACACAATTTGTATATATAAAAAATTGATACTTTAATTCACATTTTAGTTGAAATGCTAAGATTTTTTTCCCATGAGTGAGTCATATACTGGTATGTAGTAGTGACTTTAAAAATGCTTCATGTCCAGTGGCTCATGCCTGTAATCCCAGCACTTTGGGAGGCCGAGGCAGGCAGATCATGAAAGTCAGGAGATCGAGACCATTCTGGCTAACACGGTGAAACCCTGCCTCCACCAAAAAAAGAATGCAAAAAATTAGCCGGGTGTGGTGGCAGGCGCCTGTAGTCCCAGCTACTTGGGAGGCTGAGACAGGAGAATGGCGTGAACCCGGGAGACGGAGCTTGCAGTGAGCCAAGATCATGCCACTACACTACAGCCTGGGCGACAGAGCGAGACTCCGTCTAAAAAAAAAAAGGCTTCATATCAGCCAGGCATGGTGGCTCACGCCTGTAATCCCAGCACTTCGGAAGGCCAACATGGGAGGATCACTTGAGCCCAGGAGTTTGAGACCAGCTAGGGCAACATGGCAAAACTCCACCTCTACAAAAAGTTGAAAAAGTAGCCGGTGTGGTGGCATGCCTGTGGTCTCAGCTACTAGGGAGGCTGAGGGTTGAGGATGGCTTGAGCACCAGGAAGGTCAAGGCTGCAGTGAGGCATGTTCATGCCACTGCACTTCAGCCTGGGCAGCAGAGCAAGACCCCGTCTCAAAATACGTCTGAAAAAAACGTTAAATATTGCCATTTCTGTGGCCTCTGTTAGTCTGTACATGTAACACAGCAGGTATCGCCTTATAAAAAATTATGTCCTCCCCATTAGATTAAATGGCCCTGGAAAGTGAGGACTGTGGTCCTCCAATGCCCGCAAAACAGAGCACATCATACACAAAACACTTCATAGATGTGAAAGAATGAATCGATGACTGAACAAGCCAACAAGCAAAACCCCACAGATTTGAGATATTCTTTCATGACACAGAAAAACTCAAAGATATTTTATGGCATATACAAACTTTTACAAGTCACTATTCATACATTTAATCATTATCACTAATAGTTCTATCAACTGGGAAAGCTATATCGGTCTAAAGAAAAAATATATAATTGTACTAAGAATACTTCACATAATCTCATGAATTATGTATGATTTTTGAGACCTAAGTAAAGACTTACCTACCCATGGTAAATAAATGGATAATAATTGGTAAATAAATGGATTGTCAGTCAACACGTAACATGTTAAAGCTGAACAAAGCTATGTTATTGGATACAGCTATTTCTTTCTAACACTAGGAAAAAAACTAATATTAGAATGAAACCAATAAAAGATATGTAAGACCTCTACACAAAAAACTATAAAATATTACTGAGAGAAATTAAATGTGAGGATTAACTGTACAACCTAATTAAACTAAACTAGAGTAGTTAAGAAAAGATGGGATTACACCAAGATAGACGATTATACCAATACAAAACCGTATGTCCAAAAATAGGTCCACACATATAGGGACACTATGAGAAAGATGAAACTGCCCATCAGTGAGGAAATAATTGTGTTTTCAATCAATAGCGCTGAGAAAACCCAGTATCATCAGGGGATGATGAGAGATGATACCTGACCTCGACTTCAATGTAAACACAAAAATCTACCTAGAATTACAGTTCTAAATCTGAAAGCCAAAACAATAAAATGCCTAAAAGAAAAAAAAATAGTTCTTTCCCCACTGAATTGTCGTCATTCACCAAACATGACAAGAATATTTTCATGACTTTTTGAGAGGTAAGGATGCTTATAAAGACCATCAACAAAAATTGTCTAAAAAACTAACCTTAAATGAAAAGATTAATAGCAGACTTCATTAAATTTAAGAATTTCTGTTCAATACAGCCTGCCAGGAAAGAAGAGGAAGATATCTGCAACGCATATATAACTAACGAAAGACTCCAAACCAGAACACACAAAAGTCCACAAACTGATAAGAAAAGAAAGAATAACTCAGAAGAGAAATTCCGAGGGATTTTAGCAGGCTTGTCACATGACAGACACACACAAAATCATATGAAAAAGTACTGAATCTTATTAGACTTCATAGAAATATGCATTAAAACCACTTCTACTGATTTACACTCCCACACCAACAGTGTAAAAGTGTTCCTATTTCTCCACATCCTCTCCAACATCTGTTGTTTCCTGACTTTTTAATGATTGCTATTCTAACTGGCATGAGATGGTATCTCAGTTGTGATTTTGATTTGCTTTTCTCTAATGACCAGTGATGATGATTTTTTTTTCATGTTTGTTGGCTGCATAAATGTCTTCTTTTGAGAAGTGTCTGTTCATATCCTTTGCCCACTTTTTGATGGGTTTTTTTTTTCTTGTAAATTTGTTTAAATTCTTCGTAGATTTTGGATATTGGCCCTCTGTAGGATGCATAGATTGCAAAAATTTTCTCCTATTCTGTAGGTTGCCTGCTCACTCTGGGTCTAGGAGAGGGATAGCATCAGGAGAAATACCTAATGTAGACGACGGGTTGATGGGTGCGGCAAACCACCATGACACGTTTATACCTATGTAACAAACCTGCACGTTCTGCACATGTACCCCAGAACTTAATTTAAAAAAACAAAAACAAAAACACTTCTACATACATATCAGAAACGCTAACTTTAAAAGGCTGAAAATGCACATGCTGGCAAACATGCCAAGGCACAGCTGATTGAAGCAAAACTTGGTACACCACTTTGCAAAACCATGTGCAGGGTCTACCACAGCAGAACTGCATAACCCAAAACACAGCAGCTCCACTCCTAGGCACACCTGCAACAGCAATGTGTGGATGTGTGCACCAAGAAATACAGTCAAATATGACACAAAAGTATCCTTCATGATAGGCAAAACTTACATGTAACCTGAAAACCCATCAACAGGAAAACAGATAAGAACCATACTATACAACCCCAAAATGGGTGAGTAACAGCTACACACAACAACATGGATGTATCTCCTAAAGAACATGGGGCCAAAAAAGCCCCTGTCCAAACACACTCCCACCTTGGTAAATTTTCTAGGCACTCTTGCCAAAAATCAATTAACCATAAATTTCAGAGTTTATTTCTGGATTCTCAATGTAATGCTAGCTCCTGTAAATGCTGATTACTGTAAATCTGTATTAAGTTTTGAAACAGTGAAGTACAAATATTCAAAGTTTGTCCATCTTTTTCAAAATCGTTTTGGCCATTCTGGGTCCCTTCAATGTCCATATGAATTTCAGAATCACCTTGTCAATTTCTGCAAAGACATCAACTGGGATTTTGAGAGGGATTAACACTGAATCTATAGATCAATTTAGGGAACACCACCTTTTGAACAACATATACTTCTAACCATGGGCATGAAATGTCTTTACATTTACTTTGGTCTCTCTAATATGTTTCAACAATGATCATGGCTCATTGCAGCCTTGAATTCCCAGGCCCAACTAAGTCTCCCAAGTAGCTAGGACAGCAGATATGTGCCAGTGTGCCTGGCTAATTCTTTAAACTTTGGTCTATGTTGTCCAGGCTGGTCTCAAATTCCTAGCTTTATGTGATCCTCTCACCTTGGCCTCCCGAAGTGCTGGGATTACAGTTATGAGTCATCATGCCCAGCCCTTAAAAGTATTTTTTTTTAAATTTCATATTCAGACTCTTTATGTCCTTATTCTGTCTTATCTTCTATGGAGCACTCATAAACAAACCAGATAATTTCAAACAATTATTGGACACTTTTGTTTCTTTTTCCTTCCCCTCAAGACTAGGGGCACCACAAGAGCAAGGAGCCCTGTGTTCTCCTAACACTGCATGCCACAGCGTGAACGCACAGCTGCTTCTCTGACTAGTCACCCACCTGGGATATATGGACTTTCCGGAATTGAGCTACTGTGAATAATGTAGATATAGACATTCCTGCACAGGTTTTTTGTATCAACATAATTTAACATTTCTCTGATAAAGATCCAGGAGTGCAACTGTTGGGTAGTATGATGGCTACACAGTTTTTTTAAAGAAACTATCCAGTGATTTTCCAGAATAACTGTATTGTTTGTATTTTCACAAGCAATATATAAGTGATCCGATTCTTCCCATTGTTTCCAACATTTGGTACTGTCACCATTTTTTCCTTTTAGCTGTTCTTATAGATGCATACTGATACTTCATTGTGTTTTAATTTGCATTTCCTGATGACTAATGATGTTGAATTCCTGTTCATGTGTTTATTTTTATTTTTATTTTTTTTTTGACATAGAGTCTCACTCTGTCACCAGGCTGGAGTGCAGTGGCGCTATCTCAGTTCACTGCAACCTCCACCTCTCGGGTTCTAGCGATTCTCCTGCCTCAGCCTCCCAAGCAGCTGGGACCATAAGTGCCCACCACCATATCCAACTATTTTTTTGTACTTTCAGTAGAGATAGGGTTTCACCATGTTGGCGAAGATGGTCTCAATCTCTTGACCTCGTGATCCACCCCCTTCGGCCTCCCCGAAGTGCTGGGATTACAGGCGTGAGCCACCGTGCCTGGCCCATGTGTTTATTTTCTATCTGTAAATCTTTGTCAAAATGTCTCTTGAAATCTTTTGCTCATTTTCTAATTTCAATTTTTTTTTTTTTTTTACTGTTAAGTTTTAGGAGTTTTTATATATTCTAGATAGAATCTTTGTCAAATATATGGTTTACAAATATTTTCTCCATCTGTAGATTTTCATTGTATTCACATGGTTTTTCACAAGGCACACAGTTTTAATTTTAATGATATGCAATTTATCAAGTTTTCCTTTTACACATTGTCCTTGTGGTGTCAATTCTAAGAAATATTTTCCAATCCCCAGATTCTAAATATTTTTTTTTTCTAAAAGTTTTGCAGTTTCACATTTTACATTGAGTCCATGACCTTTTTTTTTAGCCTCTGGATGCCCAGTCCCATTTGAGAAGGCTATCTTTTCTCCACTTAATCATTTTCACACCTTTGTCTAATTCTGGTTTCCCTATAATGTTTTGTTAACTTTTGTTTCTATCCTTCTTCCACACTATGTTGACTAATGTAACCATGTAATACGCCTTAACATCAAGAAGGATGATTCCTCCCACTTTATTTGCCTTGTCAAAGTTGGTTTAGCTATTCTACAACCTGTGCCTTTCCAAATTAGTTTTAGAATAAGATTATCTATGTCTTTAAAAATAAGAAGAAAAAAAAAAACCCTGCTGAGATTTTTATAGGAATGGTATTAAGCATACAGAACAATTTTGGGAAAACTGAAATGCAGAATGTTACAATCGAAAACAGACGGGTCTATTTACTTATGTTTCCTTAAATTACTTTTATCAACACATTGTAAATTTCAGCATAGATTTCATCTTCATAGAATGACTGTAACAGTACTGCATTTTAAATTTCTGTGCCCACATGTTCATTGCTATTATATAAAAATGAGGTTCATATTTGTGCATCGATCTTATAACCTGACACCGTGTTGAACTCACTAGTTCCAGATTTTCTACAGATCCGTTGGGATTTTCAACATATATGTATATGTATCTATGTACATGTATACATAGTTACATCATCTGCAAATTGAGACATTTTTATTTCTTGTCTAATCTCTCTTTTATTTTCTTGCCTTACAGACTAGAAGTGCCATTGAATAAGAGTAGTAACGGCAAACATCCTTGTCTTGTCCCCAGTCTCAGAGAGGTGGCATTCAGTCCTACACCAGCAAGTATGATGTTGACTACAGGTTTTTTTTGTAGATTCTTTTTAAACAAGATATGGTTATTCCCCCTCTAATCCAACCTGCTCAAAGTTTTTATCATGAATGAGTGTTGGGTTAAGTCAAATGATGTTCCTGCAACAACTGATTGCATGATTTTTCCTTATTCTGTTGATAGGGTAAATTACGTTGCTTGATTTTAGAATGCTGAACCACATTTACATACCTGGAACAACCTGTACTGGGATGTGATGTATTACTCTTCTTTACATATTGCTGATATCATTTGGGCTGTAGTTTTCTTTTATTGTACTTTTTTTTTCTGGTGTTGAGATAAAGACATTCCTGACCTCACAAAATGAGTTGGGTAGTGTAGCATTCTCAATTATTTTCTGAAAACAACTGTGTGAAGTTGATGCTAAGTCTTCTTTAATGGTTTTAAGGAATTCTCCTGGACCTAGGTTATTTCCTTCCTAGAGCTTTAAATTACTAATTCAGCTTCTTTAGCGGTTACAGGACTATTCATACTGTCTATTTCATTTTGACTGAATTCTTATACTTTATGGTTTCAGAAGAATTTGTCCATTTCTTCTATTTATGAGCATCAAGGTGTTTGTAGTATTTGGTAACTGTCTTTTTAATGGCTGCGGGATCTATAGTGAAAGCCTCTATTTCATTACTGATACTGGTGATTTGTGACATTACTCTTTTTATTTTGATCAGTCTTGCTTGCTAGAGGTTTATCAATTTTATTAACTTATTTAGAAGAACCAGCTTTTGTATTCATTGATTTTCTATCTTGTCTTCCTAGTTTCCATTTTACTGACTTCTACTTGTATCTTTATTATTGCCTTCCTTCTGCTTGCCTTGGTTTAACTTTGCTGTCTTCTCCTAGTTTCTTGCAGTAGGGATTTAGACTACTGACCCAAGACCTCTGCTTGTTTCCACATAGGAGTTTCATGCTACAGTTAATCCCAGCACTGCCCTTACATGCATTCCACTTATTCCAGAATGCAGAATTTTCATTTTTATTCAGCTATATGTATTGTTTCCTTGAGACTTACTATCTATCCTATAAATTAATTCAAAGGGTGCTGTTTACTTTCCACGTTTTAGAGTTTTCCTGTTGCCTTTGTTACTGATTTTTAAGAATTCTATTATAGTGAGAGAACACACTCTGTGTGATTTCAATTCTTTTCATTTTGTTGAGGTTTATGGTACAGAATATGTCTTATCTTGGTGAATGTTCTACAGACACTTGAAATAAATGTGTTCTCTCCTACTGACAGGTACAGTGGTCTACGCATGCTAGACAACTCCTGCTGGTTGGTCCTATGCAAATCTTCCACATCCCTGCAGAGCGTCTGTCCACTACTTCTATCCAACGCCTGAAGGGTGGTGCTGAAGTATCCACTTGTAACTGGACTTGTCTACTTTTTTCAGCTCTGACAGTTGTTGATTCACGAATTTTATGGATATGGTGTTTGGTGAGTACCACTTTAGGATCATTGTATCTTCCTGATGGATTAATCCTATTATTGTTATATAATATCTCTTTTTGTATGTAGTAATTTTCTTCACTCTGAAGTACATTTTCTTGGACATTAATATAGCTCCTACTACTTTTGTTTAATTTTACATTGTATATATTTTTCTATCCTTTTACTTTCATCCTATCTATGTCACCGTATTTGAAGAGACTTTTGTGTAAACGACATAGAGATGCATCTTGGGTTTTTGGTATGTTTTTTATCTATTCTGTGTCTTGATTGCTGTACTTAGACCATTAGAATGTACGTCTGCATTTTATTATTTATTTTCAGTTGGTTTCCTCTGATATTTGTTCCTGGGTTTCCAATTTCTCCCTTCCTGTGTGTGACCTGAGCTCTTTTTACTCACATAGTCATGGAAGTAGGCAGATGAGAGCACTTGAGAATGAACTCCCTTAACACAGACCCAGGTGTCCTGCGCACAGCACTCATGTGGTCGGGGACAAGGCAGATGAGAGCACTCTGAATGCACTCCCCCCACATGCAGCCTGCACCTTCAGTCACTCTCACCACCACCAGCTCCCCCACGTGAAGCCTGCACCTTCAGTCACTCTCCACACCACCAGCAGCCCTGACGATCTCCACATCGGACCTAATGTTTTTCTTACAGCTTCTTCCTACATTGATCAAAACTTTCTTTTGTAATGCTTTTACTTCTATTCACTTTTCCCTCTTAAATTTTTTAACCATATGAATTATATCCAATAATTATGTGTAATATAACTACAGCTGGCCCTCTGTATCCACGGGTTCCACAGATGGGGATTCAACCAAGCATTGAGAGAAAATATTCAGGAAAAAAATAAAAATAAAAAATAAGAAAACAAAAATAAAAAAATACTGTGTAACTATTTAGATAGCATTTCCATCGTATTAAGTACTATAAATCATCTAGAGATGATTTAAAGCAGAGGTCCCTAACCCCGGGCCTTTTAAGAATGGCACTGCACAGCAGGAGGGGAGTGGAGGGCAAAGGAGCATTACCTCCTGAGCTCCACCTCCTGTGAGATCAGAAGCAGCATTAGATTCTCACAGAAGCACGAACCCTATAGTGAACTGCGCACGAAAGGGACCTAGGCTGCACACTTCTTATGAGAATCTAACGCCTGATGATCTGAGGTGGAACAGTTTCATCCCAAAAACAAGCCCACTGAACCTTGGTCCATGGAAAAATTGTCTTCCATAAAACTGGTTCCTGGTGCTGAAAAGGTTGGGGACCACTGATTTAAAGTATACGGAGGATTTGTTAATGCATAGACTATGCAATTTTATACAAGAAATTTGAGCATCAGTGGATTTTGGTATCCTTGGCAGGGTCCTGGAACTACTCTCTCATGGATATTGAGGGATGATTATCTCTGTAGGAGGAAGTTCTGAAAACTGAAGCATAGTACTATAAATAGGTTCAAATACAATTCTATGACGACATAAAATAATCTTGATAATGCAACATTAAGCAGTTAACCATCTTATTTCAGAAAAAAATATGACTGCTTGCACACACTGAAATATACTTTAGCAAAACAGAATATACAAAAATCTAGATTTTTCTTCACATACAACAAATCTTACACAAGGATATTATGATTCAAAATACATGTCTCAAACAATTTCTTTCAAATTCAGAAGTTACTTGCAATCAGGCTAAACATTAATAACCAGTATATATAGGTCTAAAATATATTAAAAATTCATCAACCTTTTCCACTATGATGAGGTCTCCAACTTGTATGTCTGAACTCTTAACTTGCACTTTACCTTAAAAAAAGAAGAAGTACAGTCAACTCAAGGAAACAATAGCACACTCAAGTTCAACTTTCAATTAAAAAATAATTACTTTAGAAATAAGATGCAGAAAAATATACTTCAGAAATTTCCCTGTACTTATACTTTCAGACAGTCACTAATAATTAACTTCTCTTAGTAAACTTCCAAACACAACTTTTATCTCCCAATAAAAACACAGAGGGAGAATTTCTTCATAGTAATTTAAAAGGGGACAACACTCAGAAGGCTATTACCATGTTTTGCCGTTGTTTCAGTTCCAAGTCAAGTCAACAATGATCAGAAATATTACTAAATGATTTGAGCATAATTAAAACTTAACACAGAGATGTAAAAATCCTTAAGTTAATATCATAAATGGCATTAATTAGCACATAACTGACCAAAAAAGAAATAAAGCAAATTATATATAAAATCAGCCTCTATTAATAGCTTTACCAACACAGGAGAGGACTGAAAAAGTTATATCTAAAGCTTTATTACTAAAAGTGATTTATCTATGTGAATAAATTATTATGTACAAAATATCTAATGTAGAATAGTCATTGATAAAGTTTCCTATATACTTAAATATCTATAAAATATCATGTATAATACGATGTAGAGTAGATGAATGTTGCATACATAATTTGAGACATACTTAGGTAACAAAATAGGCAAATTCATTCTCTCCCTTCCTCCCCTTCTCTCTGTATCTGCCTCTCTTTCTCCCCCTGGGTGTCTTCCAACCTCCTTCCCTCACTTCCTCACTCTCTCCATCTCACTCTCATAAGACTAGCAATGGCCTTGTGTGTTAATTTTTACATTTTTGAAATTACTGTCCTAACAAGGGAAAATGTTCCTTCCTTTTACATTCGGTTTATGTTGACAGCTATCAAAAACTAACATCACACTCGTTACACTGACTTTAAAGATTTAAAGATCTTCAATAAGATCTTATTAAAAGATGTTATTTCCCAAACACCTCTTAAAGCAGCTGTATTTCAGTAGTTTCACACTGTTCCTAAAGATCTGCTTTGGAGATATCAAAACTTTTATATGCATTATGTTGTATTTTTTTCTACATGCCTCAATTATATAAGCCAATAAGGGCTGAAGCTATTTTTATTTATATTATAAAATAGCAGTGCTCTTTAGAATTATGTGTGAAACAAATCTTAACATAGCTTTAAAACCACTAAGTGTATGCCTACACACAACCAGAAAACAGATTCACAAAACACTGTCCACTTTAATTCCTGTAAGCACGGTCACTCAGGCTTCAGGCCTCCACCCCCGCTGCTATGCTTTTCATAGCAAAGCATCTGGCAGTAGAGACGCCCCACGGACCCAGAGCTCCGACTTCATCATCTAATTTCACTCTCCCCTACCTATCCAATCCACCCCTCTTTCCTTGTATTTTTCTCACATTCTCTGAAATCAACACATTTTAAAAGGAGAGAAAAAGAAACACTATAGTCATAACACATAATACAGTAAACAATTTTAAAACATTTTGAAGATAAAACATATCCTTTTTGACTGTAATTAAGATCTAACATTTCTGAAAGATTTATTATTCTATAACATGGTAAAGAGAGAGAATATATTTAAGAGCCTTTAATTTTCAGGCATATAGTGATTATGACTCATTTCTATGGAAATTATCTTCAATTACCTGTTTAAGGAAAAAAGTTTATGATAAAATACAGCATAAAAAGTTCTCCAAATGTTAATATTACACTATGAACAAAGTATCAGAAAGCTAAACAGAGTACAGTAACAAAATAGTATGACCATCTGCTTTATGTATCTGCTCAAAGTACATGTATCTAAATTTTGAACAAATGATCACACTGTTATCAAGTCCTAGCATCCTGAATAACTGATTTGCTGTCCTCTTTGCCAAAGAACATGTAAGGCACTGGACAGAGAAGATACAGGAGGAAAACGACCCACTTTCACAGACCTGTCCACCAGTGAAGGTCCAGCACGAATTATCTTTGCTGCCACATTCTAACAACCCACACTTACATTAAGTATTTGATTTCTGGCCAACACTTTGTTAACTGAGCTGACAACTGATCCTAGTAATATAGTAATATCATATTTGAGAGAGTCTGGTAACAACAGAAAAAAATCTCTCAATTTTAAGAGTCACTGTGCACATACAAAACACACAACTGTCACCTGGCCTCAATAATCCTACAGAGCAATCAACGACACAAAGTGTTTATGAAATGGACACTCAACATTTAATAATCTCAGAGCTGCACTTGATAGAGAAGGAAGCTCTAAATACAGCAGCAAAGATATTTCGATGTAAATGCTAGTATTTAAATCTAATGACATATTTTTTTCTTAAAATTACCTATTCAATATACTATCAAGTGCACATTCAGTAAGTCATGTATTATCAGCTTTTTGTTCTTTAATGAACTAGTTAATTGTGACTATTACCAAGTATATTAGTCCGTTCTCACACTGCTAATAAAGACAGACCCTAAACTGGGTAATTTATAAAGGAAAGAGGTTTAATTGCCTCACAGGTCAGCATAACTGGGGAGGTCTCAGAAAACTTACAATCAATAATGGCGAAGGGAAAGCAAACACGTCCTTTTTCACATGGTGACAGCAAGGAGAAGTGCCGAGCAAAGGGAGAAAAGCCCCTTATAAAACCATCAGATCTCATGAGAACTCACCCACCATCACAAGAACAGCATGGCGGTAACCGCCCCTATGATTCAATTACTTCCCACTGGGTCCCTCCCATGACACATGGGGATTATGGGAACTCTAAGTGAAGATGAGATTTGGGTGGGGACACAGCCAAATAGTATCACCAAGTAAGGTAACAACAGTACTTTCCGCTCTCTAAACTATTTCAATCAAATATTTCCAGTAAATCTTTCTAGTGATAAATGTTCCCTTCCATCATTCTTCAGAAACATAATAGCATTAAGTGGGTTTTTCCTCATAGAGGAAAAGTATTCATCTCACTTGCTCCCATGAACAAGTTCTATAGGCTCCTCTGAGAAAGATGCAAATGTATATCAAATAACTACATATTCTTTTTTTTTTTTTTTTGGTTGCTGTTTGAGGCGGAGTTTCACTCTTGTTGCCCAGGCTGGAGTGCAGTGGCGCGATTTCGGCTCACTGCAACCTGCGCCTCCTGGGTTTAGGTGATTCTCCTGCCTCAGTCTCCCGAGTAGCTGGGATTACAAGCGCCCCCCACTACGGTTGGCTAATTTGTTTTGCATTTTCAGTAGAGACAGGGTTTCGCTATGTTGGCCAGGCTTGTCTTGAACTCCTAACCTCAGGTGATCCACCCGCCTTGGCTTCCCAAAGTCCTGTGATTACAGGTGTAAGCCACCACGCCCAGCCATAACTACCTATTCTTAAGCCAATGCTTCTTAAACATATAACCTGCCCACTAACCCCACTACCAGTCATTAATTTCTGCCTGTGTAAAGAAAATATAACATCATAATTTCCCTAATTCCAAATGAATGAGTTGAAAAAACTAAGGACTGTGTTTATCCCCCAAAAAAATTCCATTCTATGATAATTATTTAAAAGATAATCATATTTGTATCAAAAACTGTAAGTTCCTCAAAACAGACCCTAAGTTAACTGCCAGGCTTTACCAACTGGCTCCTCCATCTCTGTTGACCCCTGCTGTACCTCACCGGGAATCTCGTCCCTCCACTGTAAGGTGCCCTCTATTGACTCGCAGAAGCTCCCAGCACTTGCTCCCTTGGATTAAAATCCCTCCCTTCCCAGAATTAATTACACAGCAAATCTAACCTCTGTGAAGCTTTTAATAACCCACATAAACACCAGTAATACTTTATATACACCTGTAAATAATATGCTTTAAATGCTATCAATATTTAAGTATCTGAATATCCACTAAATTTCAGATCCTATGATAGGTTTAAAGTGTAACTGAAATATACTTTTACGACATGTAGTTTCTTCTTTCCAAATGCATATCCAAAATTTATCCATATTAAATTAAACTCATGGAGACAGAGATTACCATAGGCAGGGAAGGTTAGTGGGAGCTACTGAGGGAAGCAGGGGTGGTTAATAGGTACCGAAAAATAGAAAGAATGAGTAAGACAGTATTTGCTAGAGCAACAAGGTGACTACAGTCAAAAATACTTGCACATTTTAAAATAACTGAAAGAGTGTAAATAGATTGTTTGTAACACAAAGGATACATGCTTGAGGGGATGGATACCCCATTTACCCTGATGTGATTATTGATTATTCCCCATTGAATGCCTGCATCAAAATATCTCATGTAACCCACAAATATATATACCTACTATGTACTCACAAAAATTTAAAAAATAAAAATAAAATAGAGCCACTGTGGGGAAAATAAGATGATAATGGAGCTGAAAAATTCTTACTGTCCCAGTGATGTAGTAGCCGACATGCCACCACAGCACGAGGAGGGAGTCACGTGTTTGCAGTGACGCTGCTGTAAACCATCCAACACACTGCAGTTGTGTCAAAGCCTAGCACACATGATTATGTACAGAACAGATTGATAATGATAATAAATGACCACATTACTGGTTTGTGGATTTACTATAAAAAGATTAACCCATTTTAAAATCAAAGGAATTTACAACCATTCTAGTCCTAAGTAGTTAAAATGAGTCCATGTCATAATGGATTAAAGCACGAAGCAAAGTAAGACCTACTAAACACAAATACTAGCAACTAAGGATAAAAATGTATTTATATTCAAACAAACACACACAAGGTATAAGATTGGTAGATAAGTAACTTTTTTTTACTATTTTCTGTCACCCAGTTTGTAGTGGCACAGTCACGGCTCACTGCAGCCTCAACCTCCCTGGCTCAGGTGCATCCTCCCACCTCAGCCTCTGGAGCAGATGGGACTACAGGTACGCACCACCACACTCGGCTAATTTTTGTATTTTTTGTAGAGATGAGACTTCACCATGTTCTCAGACTGGTCTCAAACTTCTGAGCTCAAGCAATCCACCCACATCAGCCTTCCAAAGAGCTATGAATATGGGCATGAGCCACCACACCCAGGCAATACTGATTTTTTTTTTAATGCAAGAACAACAATAATGAACAGAAGGTTCTAATACTTCTAGTAATTAATCATTAAATCTTAATATCCATCCATTAAAGTGAAATATAGTATAACTTACTTTTCTCTATAAACAAATTTAGTTGAGATGATAGTTTACCACCTCACATTTAAACTAAATAAATAAGCTGATCAAAGTAAACAAAACTTAGATCTCTAAGACCTTCAACTGCAACAGCAGGTAGTCTCATTGCCAAATTACTCACATCCACGTGTCTCCGTAGAGTTTGAGGCATATTGTTTAAGGACGTAAACGGGATGTGCCAAAGCCCTAAGCAGGTACACAACAAACATTTTGTGATGAAGTGGCTGAGTGAACAAACTAGGATTCCTCTCCATTCCGCTTGCAAAGGTGATCTGAAATGTAAGTCAAAAACACTGAGGTCCAGGCCTGAGCCTGCTCATGTAAAACTGTGTCACTTGAGTGTATTAGTTTCTTTGCAGGCCACAACATCCACATATTTCATATAAATGTTCCCAATAATAATTCCATGAAACCGAGTTGAACAAAATTACTGTTATCTTCTAGCTAATTCTAAAATTTCTTACCTAATAAAAGTAAATACTGGTAAAAATTCTAGTTTAACAAAAAGTTACAATTTATCTTATGATGTAGATGGCATTACTACTCTAGGCTGTAAAACACTCCACAAAAGCAAATTCAAATGGATGAAATCCTAAAATGTATTAAAGCACTCAGAACATACTTCAAGAAAGAAGTACAGGAAACCCCCACAAAATCTGAAGACAGTACTTAACCCATTTCCTCAACACCTACTACATTCCAGTTCCTACTGCAGGCGCATGTACTACACTAGTGACAACGGCACACGTTTAAAGGGTGTATGGCATGCTGAAATGTAGCAGGTGCTATGGAAAGATGAGGGCAGAGCACACGGCACAGGATGCTGGCGGAGGGCAAAGGTGGGCATTTGTGACTGTGGCAGGGTTAGGAGAGGACTCCTAGAAAAGGAGGCACTGGAGCCAGGAGTCAGGAAACAGTGGGGAGGCCACGAACAGGTGTCTAAGACAGAGCATGCAGGCTGAAGGAAGGGCCAGAGCAGAGCTCCTGAAAGATAACATGCCTGGATGCTGAGAAAAAGTGAGTGTCCAGAAAGGAAGGCAGTGACAGGGGGATATCCAAAAGGAACAGAGAATGCCCATGTTCACAAAGTGCCCTTCCAGCCAGACTGGAGAAGCCCATGACTCACAGACCACGTCTGGCCTCACGCTGGGGAATAACCAAGCCCATGGAGCATGCCCCAGATCTGTCCAATGATGTAACAAAGCAAGGCCTATCCAAGTAGCTGAACAGCATCCCACAACAATACTCAACAGTATGTGCAGGAATATAAAGATATCCACCACCCAAAAAGGTAAAATTCACAATGTCTGACATCCAATAAAAAATTAATAGGCATGCAAAGAAGCAAGAAGAGATGACCCACAGGAGGAGAAAAACCATTCAATCAAAACTGACCCACAACGGACACAAATGTTAAAATTAGCAGACACGGACATGAAAACAGCTATGAAAACTGTATTCCAATGATCAGAAAGTTAAGAGACATGAAAGATACAAAAAAGACCCAAATCAAACTTCCAGACACAAAAACAACAACGCTTGAGATAAAAAAACACAACAAATGAAATTAACAGTATGATATGGTTTGGCTGTGTCTCCACCCAACTCTCATCTTGAATTGTAGTTGTCAGAGGGAGCTGGGGGGCGGTAAATGAATCATGGGGCGGTTACCCTCATGCTGTTCTCATGATAGTGAGTGTGTTCTGATGGTTTTGTAAGTGGCTTTTCCCCTCTTTGCACGGCACTTCTCCTTGCTGCCACCATGTGAAGAAGGACGTGTTTGCTTCTCCTTCCTCTATGGTTCTAAGTTTCCTAAGGCCTCCCCCAGCCATGCTGAGCTGTGAGTCAATTAAACCTCTTTCCTTATAAATTACTTGGTCTTGGGTATGTCTTTATTAGCAGCATGAGAACAGACTAACACACAATAGAACAGACATTCTGGAAGGAAAGAATAGTGAATCTGAATAACAGCAATAGAACTGTGCAAAATAAAACAGAAAAAAGAATTTAAAAGAAAAATTTAAAAACATCAATGAGTGTCACTACCTCGAACAGTCTAACACAGGTATAACTGGAAACCTTGACACTGGAGAGTGAAGAAAAAAATATTTGAAGAAATAAAGGCTAAACACTTTCCATATTTAATGAAGCTTACATCCCACAGATTCAAAAAGTTAAATGAATCCCAAGCATAAAAACATAAAGAAAATTACACGTAGGCACATCATAAACAAATCGCTCAAAACTATTAACAAAATCTTCAAAGCAGAGATAAAAGACAACTAACCCGCAAAAAACAACAAAACACTGCTGAGAAAAAAATTTTAAAAGGAAAGATGCATTTCACACATGGGTCAAAAGATTAAATATTATTTAAATGTCAGTTCTCTGCCAAATGGATTTACAGATCCAAAGAAATCCCATTCAAAACTGGAGAGAGCTTTTTTGTAGAAATTGGCAAGCCGATTATAAAAGTCATAGGCCTGCAACTAACAAAAACAACTCCAAAAATGAAGAACAAAGGTTGAGGGCTTGATTTCAAAAATTATGATAAAGCAACAGTAACCAAAAGAGCATGATGTTTACAGACAGACAAACAGATCAGTGGAGCAGAAAGAGCGTCCAGAGAGAAACTCACATGAAGAGTTCAAAGGCAATGCAGTAGAAAAAGGATCACTTTTTCAAAAAACTACTGACAACAACTGAATGTCCACATGCAAAAAAAAACCACCTATATTCTGCACAGTAGACAAAAATAGACTCAAAATGGATATTCGTAAGTATAATTCCTAAAACTAAAAAACTTCTAGAAGAAAACAGGAGCAACAGTGGAAACATTTGTAAACGTGGGTTAGGTAAAGAGTTCTTAGAAAAACAAAAGCACAATCATAAATAAAATTGACCAACTGGACTTCTTCAAATAGAAGACTGAAGGGGCTAGGAACGGTAGAAAGGATGCAAAGTCAATAAACTGGAGGTTGAAAAATAACTGGAGTCCAGGCACGAAAGAGAATGAGCTAGAGAGAGCGGCCTAACTGCAGGTGGAGTGGCACTAAGGCTACAGGAGCCAAAACTAGGGCCACCAAAGGGTCTGTTTAGGACGTGGGCCCTCAGAATAGAGCCACAGTCTGAGAGCGGGAAGGTACCTTCAGAGAGGAATCCATAGATACAAAAGCTTCAGGTTATGAAGGAAAAAAAGAACGTGAATTCTGGAAACCCAGTGAAAAAAGACCAAGGGTAACAATAAAGATACACACTATCCCATGGTGATTAAAATGGAGAATCTGAAGGATGACTTGGAGTCTGGGGCTTTTCGTGTTAACTAACATAAAACATAAAATTCATCTTGAGATCAGTCCTGGTGCACACAAGGCCCACACTGTGCTCAGGCAGAGAGGCACAGGTTCAGGGGAGGCAGCTCATATTCTGAGTCCTTGGACAAGAAACCTGGTTAAGTCTCAAAGGTTTGGAGAAGAACTCTGCTAACTTTAAACATGGTTTAGAAACAACTGCTGAGCATTTGTGGGGGAAAAAAAGAAAAGAAAGGTCCTTTCTCCACATAGTATACATCTTAAGTGTAAAATTATGAATGCAGTAAAACTTAACTACAAAATATGAAAATCCAGAAACACTTTATGAAAACACAATGCTCACTTATATTGGGAACGAATAGACTTTCTAAGATTAAAGTAAAAATCACAAAAGATCAGGAGATTTAAATTATAAAAATTATATATTACATCCAAGAAAAATGATTTTTAAAAAATAAGTCAAGGTAAAAATATTTGCTACATGTGACAAAGGCAAATTCCTTTTAGTAGAAAAATTGTAATAAGGTAAAAATGTAATAAGGTAAAAATAGAAACAAAAGGTATTAAGTAATTTATAAAAGATCACAAATGAACAATGAAATTTTTTCTAATAAGGTAAAAACAGAAACAAAAGGTATTAAATAAGTAATTTATAAAAGATCACAAATGAACAATGACTTTTTTTTAACTGGAGTGAGTGGGTAAGGGTGTCAGAAGGACATTTGTGGGCACAACGGAAACGCAAACTGGTGCCACCTCACAGGGCAGCCCCCTGGCCTTAGACCAGACTCAGCACTTTCATCTGGATCTGGAACTTTCTTCTTCCTTGACTCCCTCCGTTTACTGAGTGCTCACCACGTGCCAATGACTCTACTTACTCTGGGGGAAACCAGAACCCCATGCTCATGAAACTGAGAGTCCAGGAATTGAAGTAGTCTTCAGAGTAATGCCACTTCCCACAGGGAGGTACAGGCGCCATGGGATGTATGTGTGGGTTGGGGTGGGGAGTAACATTTGAAGAAATCGAGGCAGACCTCTCTAAGATAATCTTTTAATAAAACCTGAAGTTTTGAGTAGGAAGTGGCCAAACAGTACAGGACAGAACAAGAACCCCCAGACAGAGTGGCTATTACTTTAAACGCCAGTCTCTAAGAGGGAGAAGGAGAGGCCTATTCAAGGAACTAAAGGAAAAACCAGTGCAACCACCCTTCAGAAATCACAGAAGGAGCTGGAGCAGGCAGCCAGGGCCAGGCCACAGGGAGTTGGAGAGTCACATGAGACTCAAGGGTTCTAAGCCATAAAATGGCATCAGATTCACTTTTTGAAAATACTTTTTACTTTGAAAAGAAAGGGCTACTGCCAAGGAAAGATAGAACAGTATCAGCAGTGAGGAGTCCATTTTCCACTTCAGGCAGAAGAGACAGCTGGAGCCAGAGCTGGAGCCAGGCCAGGAGCTGTAGGCCCACCGGACAAGTCCCATCAGCCAGGCCCAGCTAAGGACTGTTCAAGGGCTGCGTGGGGGGCAGACCTCAGTCGGCTTTAGTGACCAAGAAGTATCTCCCTGGTTAGAAGCACTGGTTAGACCTGGAGGTGGCACACACATATCAAGTGAAAAGGAAGGATGGAAAGACTTGTAGTTGACATATCATTAAGAAATGAATTCATGCAGACCCTCTAAGGGTGACCTGAGAAAAAACAGTGGTAATGAGTTTATATATCTACTTGAGTGTGTGTATATGTATATTTACAACCACTCCTCAGTCTACGTGGCCATGCCTGAGTATATCTACCCACTTGAGTGTGTGTGAGTGTTTGTGCGTGTGTGTTTATAACCACTCCTGAGTCTATATGGCCATGTCTGAGTGTATCTACCTTGGTCCAGCCACAGAGAACTAAAAATATGAGATAATAAATGGAAAGTGCTCGTGAAATATCATTACATAGCAGACATACAGGTTGGTGCAAAAGTCATTGCAGTTTTTGCTATTACTTCCAATGACAAAATTACTTGGTGCAACTATTTTTGCACCAATCTAATACCATGATGTATACCGAATGTTCCTAAATGAAATACTGGGATGGATTCTTTTCAAACGCTGCTCAGATGTTAGACCACGGAAACAAAAATGATTTAAGTATACTTCAAGAAAGGCCAGGCATAGTAGCTCACACCTGTAATCCCAGCACTCTGAGAGGCTGAGGAGGGTGGATTACTTGAGGCCAGGAGTTTGAGACCAACCTGGCCAACATGGTGAAACCCTGTCTCTACTAAAAACAAAACAAAACAAAACAAAAACAAGCAGCCATAAACAAGAAGAAAGTAAAGTAACAGCAACATACATAGAAAATTCCTACACCCAAAAAAGTATCAGAAAATAAAACACAAGATAACTCAAAATAATTCTAGTGTGACTGTGATAATATATTGGTTAAAATATTTTCTGTTTCCAAACAAAGCAATTTATAAGTGGCTTTCCTTTTCAAAAGAAAAAAGTAACAGAGAACATTCCTCCAGTTTACTTCTATAAGTGTATGCTTGAGAACTCCAAAATAACACACTCCAAATGCTGTAAATATGGTTCAGCAAACCACAGAAAGGCACACAAGGAGGCTGCCATCAATGCCATTCAAAGAGGTAACTGTGAAATACTGGAAACTGAGGAGGAGGTAAACAGCAAACATTCTTAACGAAAAAATAAATTCTAAACTGTGCTCAATAATAAGGCTAAACTGATGCATTTTTTAACACTACCGGTTTTACTCATCAAACATCTGTATCAGAACCACCAGCCATGAAGCAGTGTGCCACAGCTGAAAGAACAGTGGATTGGAGTCAGATGATCTAGGTTCAAGCACCAGCTCTACCTAAAACTACTGTGACTCAGGGCAAACAGTTCACAAACCGCAGGTTTCTCATCTAGAACTTGGAAAGCACATCAACTCCCCTTTGGACGGTGCTGGATATGAGAACTAGGACTCTAAATGTTATCTGACACACACAAGGAAGTCAAAAAGCAGCTGTCGTTATTATTATTGACATGTGAAACTTCCACTTCTTAGATGACCAGCAATGATGGCTTTTTCAAATGGTAAATTTTCATGTACATTTGAAATAAACATACTGAAAATTATTTTTAAAGTACTTGAAGTTCAAGTATCACAGACGTACAAAAGACGTAACAGCAGAATGTCTTCTTGAACATTTTATGCCATTTTGGGGTGAAACTAACATAAAAAGCCGTTTTACAGTGCATCATTCGGTGGCATTGACTGTATTCACGATGTTGTGCGACCAACTCTATCAAGTCCCAAAATATTTCCATCACCAAAACACGAAACCCAATGCCCGTTAGGCAGATGCTTCGTGCTCCCTTCTTCCGCTCGTCCATGGCCACCTCCAATCTGCAGTCTATCTCTACTAATTTACCAATTGTGGATATTTCATATAGATGAAGTCACAAAGTATGGGACCTTTTGCATCTGGCTTCTTCCACATAGCATAATGTTTTTGAGGTTCATCCAGGTTGTAGCATGTAGCAACCCTTCATGATTTCTCAATTTGCTATCCATTCGTTTATCCGCTCATCTTTTAGTGAACATCCGGGGTATTATCACGTTTTGGTTATTGTAAATAGTGAATAAACACTAAATAAACACTGGGTCCCTGCTTTAAATTCTTTTAAACCATTTGAGAAACTGAAAGTGTGTTTTCCGCAGCTGCTGAACCACTTTGTTCCCACAAGCAATGTGCAAACATTCCAATTTCTCCAGATCCTCTTTCGCACGCGATATTCTTTATTTTCAAAATTATAGCCAACCCAGTGGTGTATGGTGATGCCTCATACAGATTTGTACTTCCCTATGGTCTAAGGCTGTTGACTGACTTATCATTTCACATGCATGTTGGCCATCTGTATATCTTCTTCGGAGAACTGTCCGTTCAGGTCGTTTGTCTATTTTCTAATTGGATTATCTTTCTGATGTTGAAATTGTAAGAGTTCTTCATGTATCCTGGATACTGGATCCTTATCAGATACACAATTTTCTCTCATTCTTTCTTTTTACATTTTTGATAATGCCCTTAGATGCACGAAAGTGTATTAGCTTTTGTTTATCTGTGAATGTCTTAACAACTTCTTTTTGGCTTTTTTTTTGAGACGGAGTCTTGCTCTTTCACCCAGGCTAGAGTGCAGTGGCATGATCTCAGCTCATTGCAACCTCTGCCTCCCAGGTTCAAGCGATTCTCCTGCCTCAGCCTCCTGACTAACTGGGATTACAGGTGCATACCACCATGCCCAGCTAATTTTTGTATTTTTAGTACAGACAGAGTTTCACCACATTGGCCAGGCTGGTCTCGAACTCAGGTGATCCACCTGCCTCGGCCTCCCAAAGTGCTGAGATTACAGGCATGAGCCACCAGGCCCAGAAAACTTCTTCATTTCTGAATGACAGTTTTACCAGATACAGAATTCTTAGTTGACAGGTTTTTTTTGCTCCTCTCTCACCATTTTTAAAATGTCACCCCAATGCCTTCAGACCCCCATGGCTTCTGATAAATCCTACTGAGGGTCCCTTGTGTGTGACCAGTTACTTCTCTCTCTGCTTTCAGGGTGTCCTCTTAGTCTGTGGGTGTCAGCTGCTTGGTTATGTATCTCATTATGGATTTTTCTCCTGTTATCCTTCATGGGCTTTGCTGCACTTCCTCAATGTACAGATTAATGTCTTTTATCAAATTTAGAAAGTTTTTGGCCATTATCCCTTCATATATTTTCTCTGTCCTCTTTCTCCTCGCCTTCTTGCATCTCCATCATGTGTATCTGGTATGCTTGATGCTGTCCCATAGGTCTCTTAAGAGCTGCTCTTTTTTTTTTTTTTCCATTCTTTCTGCTCCTCAAACTGGGTAAGTACAATTGACCTAGGCTTAAGTTCACTGATTCTCTGGTGTGCTCAATTCCGTTACTGAAACCCTCTAGTATTTCTTTCCACCTACTATACTTGTCAGTGCCAGAATTTGTTTGCTTCCTTTAGATAATCCTCTACTTGTTCTTACATCATTCTCCTGATATCTTTTAAGCAATATCCCCATGATTTCCTTGAGCACCTTGGCACACTTAAGTCAGCTGATTTAAACTTTTTGTCTCCTAAGTCTGATGTCTGGCTTTCCTCAGGGGCAGCTACTATTACCTTCTTCTGGGAGTGGGCCACATTTTGTTTTGTTGCATACTTTGTAATGTTTTTTGTAGAAAACTGAACACACACCGGGCACAGTGGCTCACACCTATAATCACAGCACTTTGGGAGGCCAAGGCAAGTGGATCACCTGAGGTCAGGAGTTCGAGACCAGCCTGGCCAACATGGTGAAACCCCATCTCTACAAAATACAAAAAATAGCCAGGCATCGTGGCACATGCCTGTAATTCCAGCTACTCGGGAGGCTGAGGCAGGAGAATCACTTGAAGCCGGGGGGGCAGAGATTGCACTGAGCTGAGATCGTACCATTGCACTCCAGCCTGGGAGACAGAGCAAGACTCTGTCTAAAAAAAGAAAAAAGAAAACTGGACATATATTATAACCGGGTAATTCTTGAAATTAGCTATTTCTCCCTCTTCTTGGTTGATTTTATTGTTACATGCTGTAGCTGTGTTCGTCTACTGATTTTTCTACACTATTTTTGTAAAGTGTGTATTCTTTATCATGGATGGTCTCTAAAGTCTCTCTTCCATTCTTATATTCAGACAGTGTTCTGACAAAGATTCCCTTCAATATGAAGAGAGAAAAAGGAGGGGCAGGGGAGGAGGAAACAAACCCAAACAAAACCTGTCCTGGGCTTTGCAGCCTGGCTCTGTGCTGCAGCCTCACGCAGGATTTAGCCAGGCCATTAACAACTCTGCTGCATCCTTCCCCTCCTACTTGCACTGAGCCTAGAAACCAGCCAGAGGGAAAGACTTTAGATCTGAGCGTGCCTCCAGTTCTTGGCTTGCATGTCACTTTCAAACTTCCCAGCAGCACAGGGGAATTTCTGAATGCTCAAATTTCCCAAAGAGACTCCCTCCCCAGCTTCTTCTGCCTGGCAATTGACACTCTACTGTCTGGCTTGACTGTCATCTTTTGCCCTAGGCTACTACAGGCTGTTCATTAGCCTTGCATATGTTTGAGAAATCCCGCTACATTTCTGCTTTTCTGTCCTGAGTTCAAGTTAGGTGAAAAAAGACAAGCACCTAGCGTCAACCCTCCAAGCAGTCCCCCAACTGGTTAGACGCAGAAACAATTCTTTTGGAATAAGCTGCAAACAGCGAACATGGGCCATCATCTTCAAGACTAGTGCCCTGTTACAGGACTGGGAGAAGGTGTTGAGATCAAGGCAATTGTGGGGAAAAATCTTTCCAACTGTTTCTAGGTTGACTTTTTCTGGAAGCAGCAATTTCCTGGGTGCTGTAAACCTTTGACTTTTCTAGAGCTCTGAAGTAGTTAGTTCTAACAGTTTCTGCCTGATTTTCAATGTTTCTGTGGAAGGGCAGACAAATGGAGCCGCCAACTCTGCCATTTCACTGCCATCACCACTCTAGTTATTTCTGAATGATACAATTAATACACCAGAAAAACATCTCTGCCTAGCCCCTCCGTTACAACAATTTTAAAAATAAGATAGATCTATATTATATTCTTACAAAGACAATGCAAAGTTATACATAATTTACCAGGCCATTTGGGGGTTTTTTCCTCCAATACTAAGGCCTACCTTCTTCATCCTTCCTCCACCATGCCACCATTCAAGCATCAAAGAGTTTTAATAATTTTTCAACTCCATGGAAAAAAAACATTGTTTCCAACAGATCATACTAGGACAACCTGATACAAAAGAATATGGACCCACACCTTACCCCATACACAAAATGAATTAAACAACCCAGTTAAAAAGTTGGCAAAAGGGATGGGCGTGGCTCACACCTGTAATCCCAGCCCGAGGCGGGTGGATCACGAGGTCAGGAGTTCAAGACCAGTCTGGCCAACATAGTGAAACCCGTATCTACTAAAAATACAAAACGTCAGCCAGGCGCAGTGGCAGGCACCTGTAAACCCAGTTACTCGGGAGGCTGAGGCAGGAGGATTGCTTGAACCTGGGAGGCGGAGGCTGCAGTGAACGGAGATCGTGCCACTACCCTCCAGCCTGGGCGACAGAGCAAGACTCCGTCTCAAAAAAAGAAAAAAAAAAAAAAAAAACTCGGCAAAGGATCTGAGCAGTTATTTACCCAGAAAAGATATACAAACAGCTAATCAGCTAATAAGCAAATGCAAAGATGCTCAACATCATTAATCATTAGGAACATACAAACCCAAACCACGACGAGATACTACTTCACACCCACTCTAATCAAAAAGCAGTGGCTACAATAAAATAGGCAGAGAGTAATGTACAGGTGAGGATGTGGGAAAACTGGAACCCTCATCCATTGCTGGTAGGGATGTAAAATGGTGTGGCCAATTAGGAAAGCAGGTTGACAATTCTTTAAAACGCTAACCATAGAGTTACCAAATAATCCAGCAATTTCACTCCTAGGTATATATCCAAAATAAATGAAAACAATTTTCACACAAAAGCTTGTACACAAATGTCCATAGCTGCATTATTCACAACAGTCACAAAGTAGAAACAACCCCAAATGTCTATCCGCTAATGAATGGATACACAAAACGTGCTCTATCATACATTGGAATATTACTGAGCAGCAAAAGGAAATAAAGTACTGATGAAAGTTACTACCAGATGAACCTTGAAAACATGCCCAGTGAAAGTAGTTGGTGACAAAGGGCCACATGTTGCATAATTCCATTGATATGAAATGTGCAGAGTGGGCAAAACCACAGAGACAAAAAAGGAGAACAGTGGCTGCCTGGAGCTGGGGTAGGGTGGTGAAGGAAACAGAGAATGACTACTGCCTTCTAATGTATTCAGGGCTCCTTCTGAGAATGTCAAAAGTGTGCTAAACTTAAATGACGGTGATGGTGATGGCTGCACAACTTTATGAATATACCAAAAAACACTGAATTGTATACTTTACATGGATAAATTTTATGTTACGTGAAATACAGCCCAATAAGGTGTTAAAAGTAAGTCATTTTTGAAGGTACTATCTCAAGTTAAATAATTCATTGTAAATGTCCTCTTACAAACAGAAGATAAAAATCCACTGTAAACTTTTTAAACAGACTTTGGGGTTATTATGAATACCCATTCTGTTTTTGAGCGTCTCCCTTATTCCCAAGGTTTTCAGTCACTTTTTTACTGTCTCATGCCTACCTGTAATCATTTTCCTCCCTCTCTTCTTAATACATTGCTTCTTTTACTACTATGGACTGAAAAATCATAAACAAGCGCTTGAAAGATGTAAGTGAAGCAAGAGTTAAGGCCCTGAATGAAGGTGAAGGAGAAACGTGTATGCATCAGTTACCATCTCGGATCACGATATTTATTTCTGTTGTTCAAAGGCCTCTGTACTTAAGAATAGGTTAATGCCATGGTATAGACGTTTGACCTTTATGAGTGTGTTTAAAATATAATACCAAGATAGATTTTAGATAAAGTGACATTATGCCTCTCAGAAAATATGTATATACCAATAGGGCACATTATATGATTATTAATAATATATGTACATGCCTGTGTGGTTGTGTGTGCGTTTGTATATATGTGTGCACGACATACATCCAAACATCTAGAGAATGAACAAAAGTCTACCCTAAAATTGCATGCACTATACATTATAAGGAAATTAATTAGATATCATACACAATCACATAATACTATTTCCAGTAATAGAATTAAAATGTTTTCATACATTTGTTATGTTAACTCTAAAATGATAATTACAGTAAGCAAACGCTAAGCACGATTAAAGCATCTTGCTGACCTCTTACTGTAAGCTTGCTATATAGCTGTGAATTCACCTCCTTGTCACGCTGAAAACGCCGAAATTCATCGATTGCTTCCCGTGTCATAGTCACAGCCAAGACAAATCCCTATAAAACAAAATAAGGTATTTTTAGAAAACTGAACTTTAACAAAAAAGAGAAAATTATTTGTTACTTGGTTTAACTTTTTTCCTTCCATTTATATTACTCTCTAAAACATAAAATAAATGAAAATCAAAAATGTCAAAAAGTAACAATGAAATATTACAAAAGGATTCACTGTAAAAGGCTTACAACTCTTAGTATACTCCCAAAATTTTTAATTCACCTCCTAATATATACTTCAAGCTAAATGTCAGAAAATACCTAGTAACCCAAAGAAAAAGAAATTAACAATCTTCGATAAACCCACAAATTACATTTAGAATACCTGGGCATTCAAATACAAAATTTACAATCACTGACATAAAAATCTTATACTTAATTTCTGCACTTAAATTTTTCTTACAGAATAAAAGTATTTAGGAACACAAAACAATTCCCAGATAGATAATCACACATCAATTTTCTTACATAGTGCATTATTATATAACTCCAGTAGATGAACAATTATAGTGAACAATTAATGAACAATTATAGTGCTTTCATCTCACTTTTAAGCAAAAATCTGACTATTACTAATATGATGCTATCTAGAAAAAAAATTTTATATCCTCATAATTTATTGTGAAGCCCATTATACGACTAATAGAAAGCTAATGCCCATCATTTTTAAAGGCTGCATATATATTTTCTGACATGTTACAGAAATATTCTTCAAGTCAATCTCTATTATTAATGATGACCTTGCTTCAGTCAAAACGGTAAATAACGGAACACTGGATGTATGTCCACTGAAAGCAAAATAATCTATTTTATTTCAGTTTTTTGTTTTCTGTATAACCAATAGGCCAAATTAAGTGTGCTGCTGGAGAATGTTTCTTATATTTACTGAAATGGTATTTTTCTCATGTGTCCTATTTGAAAACCCCTTCAACAGTCATGACTTAAACATGGATTCTTCCAGTCTCTTTCCCATTCAAAATCAACCTGACAGCCTGTCTCTCTCACTCCTTTTCAGCCCCTCTGCCATCTCTCTTCAGCCACACTGTGTGCTCTCCCCCTAATCATGAGCCTCCCTTGGCCCTACAACCATCTCTCTCCCTGAGCACATCGAGCCCTTAGCCTGCACTCTGCACCATCGGAAACCTTTTCACATCCAGTTTACTTCTCCACTTGCCACAATTTCCTTCTACCACCACTTGACTAAAACTACTCTCAAGTAAGGTGGACCATCTCAAGAAACTTCCCATTCCTCTGTGCATTACAATCGTTCACCAGGCCCTCTTTCTAATTCCCCATCCCTTGGCTTCCTGGACAGCACATTCTCCTGGTGCCATGTACCCCTCTTTATCCAGTCACCCCAAAGCTGGCCTCAGTCCACTGATGGCCCAATTCTCTACCCATCCCACTGCCATCGTCCATAAGCAATACTATGGCTCCTTCCTCCAACTGCTAACTGTGCTTCCTTCTACACCTCTCTCCAGCCTGACTGCATTCTGTGTGGCACCCCAGCCAGACCCAGGCTCTCCCCAGCTATCCCACTGAAATACAGTGCTCTCCCCAAGTCCCCAACCGTACGAATAGACAGATCTCTAGCCTTGTCCCCCACTCAATACTGCCGTATCCTTCAACACTAGGGAACTATGAGTAGTCTCCTGAAACACCATGTCTTTCTGATCTTTGCCAGTGTATTCCCAGGGGTTATTGGAAGCATTGTTTTGAGAAGTATCCTAAAGCCACTCTTGGACTCAAGGAAAAAGCAGCCATGAACAAATTGTGATGTGCCCCACTTGCAAAAAAGGCAGGCATGGTACGGCATGTGCCATGTATTTGCCCTGGTCTCCACTGAAGACAACGGCTGATAAGCAGAGTAAGACCTCACTTAGGTCCTTTAGCACACGCTGTATTCTTTTTTTAGATAATAGTTTTATCGACATATAATTCACATGCCATAAAATTAACACTATAAAAGTATACAATTCGTTTTTTAGTACCTTCACAGAGTTGTACAACCATCACTGTCATCTAATTTTAGAAAATTTCCATCACCCCAAAAAGAAGCAACATACCCATTGGAAGTCACCTCCCACTCCCTCCCACTCCTAGGCCCTGGCAATGACTCATCTCCTTTCTGTCTCTATGGGTTTTCCTATTCTGGGTGACAACATGGTAATTCTGCGTGTAGTATTTTGAGGAACTGCCAAACTGTTCCTCAAAGTGGCTCCACCACTTTATATTCCCGCCAGCAACTAATGAGGGTACCAACATCTCCACATCCTCACCAACACTTGTTACTGTCTGCCCTTTGTATTGTAGCTATCCTACTAGGTGTGAAGTAGTATCTCTGGTTTTAACTGGCATTCCTCTACTGACTAATGATGGTGAACAACTTTTCACATGCTTATTGGCCATTTGTATATCTTCTTTGGGTAAATGTCTATTCAGACCCTTTACCTACTTCTTTCCAAGGTTTAATTGTTGAATTATAGGAGTTACTATTTTGGTGCCCTAGTTGAAAATCAATGTGTCATAAATGTCAAGGTTGATTTCTGGATTCTCAATTACATTGATCTATGCACCTATCTTTATGTCAGTACCATACTGTCTTGATCACGCAGTTTGTAGTAAGTTTGGGAATGGGAAAGTGTGAGTCCTCCAACTTTGATCTATTGTTTTCTATGATGTATTAACTACTCTGAGTCCCTTGTATTTTCATATGGATTTTAGGCTCAATCTGCCAATTTATCCAAAAAAAATTTTTTTAAATAAAAAAAAAGCCAGCTAGGATTCTGTTAAGCATTGGATTAAATTTGTAGGTCAATTTGAAGAGTGCTGCCATCTTAACAATATTAAGTCCTTCAACTAATGAACGACTTTCCACTTATTCAGACCTTTCATTTTTTTCAAAATTCTTTCATAGTTTTCAGTATGTAATTTCATGCTTTAAGTTTATTCCTATTATTTTCTTTTTGATGAAATTATAAATGGAATTGTTATCCTAATTTCATTTTGGGATGGTCATTGCTAGAAATACAAGTGACTTTTGTATGTTCATCTTGTATCCTGCAACCCTGCTAATTCATTTTGTTTAGTTACAATATTTCCGTGTGTAGATTCCCTAGGTTTTCCTATAAACAAGATCAAGCCATCTGTGACTAGAGAGAGACTTTCTTCTTTCTTTCCATCTAGACGCCTTTTACTTCATTTTCTTCTAACTGCCCTATTTACCTTCAATACAACGTTGAATAGAACTGGTGGGAGCAAACACCCTTGTTCCTAAGCTTAAGGGGAACACATTCAGTCTTTTATGACTAAGAGTGATGCCAGCTGTGTAAAGTACAAAATTTTAAGAATAGAAGAAATTTTTGTATTATAATAAATGTCTCCATAATAGAGTGAAGAATATACAATAGGGAATGATGGCTAGTTTCTTCAAAGCTGATAACAAGTCATGACAAAGCAGCAATGAAATAAAAGTAGTCATCAAAAAGCCTATTAGTTAGAGACAAAGAAGAACTTGAATATAAATTCATCGTTTTATTGAACTAGAGTTAGCAACAGAAAAACAAAGAAAATGAATATGAAAAGCAAAAGCAGCAGACATCCCCAAAAAAGTTCGAAGAAAGTTGGTATTATCAAAAGCCTTAAAATTTGCACATATTTAACCAAGTGGTTTTACTTCTAGAAACTTATCCTAAAGGAAAAATTCTAGGATCACAGCATGAATATGAAAAATTAGAAATAACCTGAATGTCCACAAGTAAGAAATTCATAGCACAGAGTCATATGAGGAAATGCTCTATTTCCTTGATTCAACGATGTCACTGGTTTTAAGATACATCAGTATTATTTTCGTAGTAGTCTTGGGTAGGAAGACAACAGCATTGTAAATATACACATTTTATAAGCCACAGCTCAATTTTAATAACATAAAAAACATGCATCTTTGAATCCAGGAAATATACTTGTCTGCGGCTATTCCCACTAAGAGAAGATTTACTGCTACAGACTCATGTTCATGATGCAGAGGTAACTTCTTAAAGTTCTGTTTGTGACTCACTGAGACAGAGAATGAAAGTGATTAGCAAGCACATTTTATTTATATAGTATAGACAATATTTTAAAGGAGTGTTTTTTAATCAGGTAAGCATATCATAATCACCTGAAAGACTTTTGGAACACAAATTTGCTCCAACCCTATCTGAAACGTGTACTTTTACCTCTAATTTCCAGGGAAGAGATCTCAGACACATATGTTAAACTCTCCAGGTGACTCTAATTTTCACCCCTTTAAACTTATGGCTTAAAGACAGCAAAAGTTAACCAAATTCATTAAGTAATCATAAACCACAAAAATGTGCTAGTTCCTAAGAACTCGAGGAAGTCAGTGAAATTAAGCTCCTACTTCAAATGAAGTAGTATTAAAGAAGACAGAACAAAGAGGGTTAGGTCCCAAGTCCTGAAAACAGGAGTTAAACACTGTTAAGAGGAAACAGGATCCTGGTCACGGGCAAGGACTATGAGAGTGTCCAAGCTGCCTTACGACACATTTCCAAATCTGTTTCTCTGAATAAGTAACACAAGTGTAGGATTCTCAACATCCAAAAGATGTCACCACCACCACGTCCATCTCCAGCATATCTATCCTGAGGAAATGCCCAATGGCCAGCCTAGGAACATAAAAGAGACTAAAGGAAAGGGAAGTTAAGGCCACCATTTCCTTCTGCCACTGGAGTCTACAATAAAATGAGCCTCTACCGTAAGAGTTTAGATCTGAGTTCTTAAATGGATCATTACAGATTGGTGGTTTATGGAGGACTGGAGTAAGCAAGTCTTACTGTAGGAGCACTTAGGTCTTCCCACTACCTCGGTACCAACCAGGTCAGAGGTTTATGCTATAACACTGCTCCCTAGAAAAATCAAAACTGGAAGCAGAAGGGCCATATAAACTACTGACATCCTGGAAACAGCAGTATTTGTGCACGAGTGTGTCAGACAGACTGGACAACATGGACTTCTTCTCACATGGCTTGTCCACAGCCTTTCTCCTGTTTCTCCAGATAACCCAAGAACCACGTGGAGTGAGTCCAAAACAATACACATTTTTGTAAAAGGAGAAAAAGTTAGATGGGTACATTACAGGTTTGCCTTTGACGGCTTATCATGTGCCATACACTTTTCCAAGTATCCTAAATGAGTTACCCCTTTTAAATGGCGCAAAGGTCTTACAAAGTATGTATCTTTACCTCTAATTTACAGATAAGCGAATTGAGACAACAAAGGGGGTAAGTAACCTTACCAAGGCCACACAGATCACTAACAATGGTTGTCTCTGCATGATTCCAAGCAATTGCATTTTGTTTTCCTTTTCTTACTTTGCCCACACCTCTAATGCAGAGACATGCACATGAAAAAAGAGTGGATGGAAGGAAGGATTTTTAAATAAGACTGAAAAATCAAAGTCCTCATAGATTGATTTCTCGCCTACAGCCTATCTGGTTGCCAATTATCTATTAACAAAGTAGCAGAAGACATTTTATATAGAAGATACAATGTTAAAAATTGTTAGAGCCAGAGCTGTCTTTATCTAAAGATCTTCTGCATAGACAGATCTATTCTACCTCATTCATTTTGATAGAAGCATGACATTCTGTTTTGTTACTCTGATTACACAAGCTTTGCTTTAAAGAATTGTTCTGAAAGCTGAATATGAAAGGTAATCTTCATCCAGACATGATAATGTAATGAAATCAACTTATTTTCAATTTACACTTCTACTATATGGGAAAATATAACATAAATTAGTTCAGACCTAGAGCTAATAAATAATATTACCAAAAGTAACTTAAAAAGAAATATTAATTAAGCTATCACTGTTTTCAAAAACATCTCAATTTTAGTTAGAGAACAGAGGGAGTAAGTTTGAAGTAACTTGTTTTATTTAAAATTAGTGAACAACAGAAATAGAATTTTACAACCGACAACTGTAAAATGGTTTTATGCCTCAGTGGTAGGATTTTGGCTAGAAGAAATCTGGAAATGTTAACTAGTATCTTTTCCTTGAGAAAGTTATAGAACCTTAGAGAACGAGAAAAAATTGAAAAGAAGTCAATGTATATAAAAAGATCACATAGTGTTACAGGCACTGGACACAACGGGGTTAATATAAACTGGTACAGAAAATGCAAGAACTCAAGGGCTTATGAGGAATTCTTGTGGAAGAACATTTTCTTCAGTTAAAAAGAGACATCTATATGTATTTTCAAATTTGCATTATTTTAAATAGTTTCCTTTAAAGAGATTTCTTTAGATTTAGTGTATGTTTAATTATTCCTTAACTTTGTCTAATTTTTCAAACTGTCTTGATTTTCAACATTTTTAAAAGCTTTTTAAAAGAATCAATATGCCCTAGTAAGCTTGCTTCTCAGATTTGAAGGTAAGCCTAAGGTGCACATCAACTTTTTAAGATATTTGCTCAATCAAAGGTTAAGATGCATATAAACAGTGAAAGCATACTATTCATCATTTGTTATCTGAAAGGTAGCATCAATTGTGGTTGCTGCCAAACCAAAGAACAAAAGAAAATGATTTAAAAAGTAGATCAATTCTCAGATCTAACAATATGATATTCAGGACACGAGAGAATTCATCTAGGTATATCAGAAGGCAACGTCAAGCATCATTCAAATGGAAAAAGTGGCTTTTCACTTCTCTAAAAACTTAAAACGCAAATGTAGTGGAATAACAACATCTTTTACATGAATATTGAAGTAGTTGCTTATTGAAGTACTTATCCAAAAATAATTAAAGCTAATATATGTCAAAAAATGATAAAGTACTTCAAAATAACAGGATGAAAATTCAAGTTAAAGGACTAAAAATTGCAGCTAGAACTGGAAATGAACGAGCATATGAAAAGAAAAAACAAAGAAATGTTTTCTTGTCTTGATAAACAGATGTGTGTGTGCTTGCGTGCACTTCACTCAAGTATGGCCAAGATCATCAATTTTGTGAACAAATCAAATAAAGTTCTTCATAAAGAACCATCTAAAGGACATTTTCTCTGGTTGAAAGCTAGTTAAATCACGGTAAGTTCAAAAGGCCGAAGCAAAATATACATAAATACATTTTCCTTTACTTTTTAAAGAAGAATTTGTGTTCTCAGACCATCATTGTTTAAGTTAAAACAGTTTTAACCCACGAGGCAATTTTTTGTTTTTTGAAGACAGGGTCTCACTCTGTCACCCAGGCCGCCGTGCAGTGGCGCAATTTTGGCTCACTACAACCTCTGCCTCCCAGGCTCAAGCAATTCTCCAACCTCAGCCTCCTGAGTAGCTGGGACTAAAGATATGCACCACCACACACAACTAATTTTTCTATTTTTTGGCAGAGATGGAATTTTACCATCTTACCCAGGTTGGTCTTGAACTCCTGAGCTCAAGATATCCTCCCGCCTTGGCCTCCCACAGTGCTGGGATTACAGGCATGAGCACCCAGCTGGGAAATGATATTTAAGCAGTAAATACAACTGTGAAAGCTATGAATAGAAAAAAAGGGGCTAGAAATAAATACATTAAAATCGTAAATATAATCGGCCGGGCGTGGTCGCTTACGCCTTACGCCTGTAATCCCAGCACTTTGGGAGGCCAAGGCAGGTGGATCACGAGGTCAGGAGATCGAGACCATCCTGGCTAACACAGTGAAACACCGTCTCTACTAAAAATACAAAAAATTAGTTGGGCATGGTGGCGGGCGCCTGTTGTCCCAGCTACTCGAGAGGCTGAGGCAGGAGAATGGCGTGAACCCAGGAGGCAGAGCTTGCAGTGGGAGAGCTTGCAGTGGGCACAGATGGCGCCAGCGCACTCCAGCCTGGGTGACAGAGCAAGACTCCGTCCAAAAAAAAAAAAAAAAAGAGTATGTTGCAATAGGCCACACAGATTAAGATAACCTTTATAGGCCAGGCGCGGTGGCTCAAGCCTGTAATCCCAGCACTTTGGGAGGCCGAGACGGGCGGATCACGAGGTCAGGAGATCAAGACCATCCTGGCTAACGTGGTGAAACCCCATCTCTACTAAAAAAATACAAAAATCTAGCCGGGTGAGGTGGCAGGCGCCTGTAGTCCCAGCTACTCGGGAGGCTGAGGCAGGAGAATGGCGTGAACCCGGGAGGCGGAGCTTGCAGTGAGCCGAGATCCGGCCACTGAACTCCAGCCTGGGTGACAGAGCAAGACTCCGTCTCAAAAAAAAAAAAAAAAAAATAACCTTTATAAAAAATTTTAAAGCATACAAAATAGTACTGCTTATTGTTTTAATTATAGATATAAACGTAGTAAAACTATTAACAGATACACAGGAATTATAATCTCACATTCAGAATTGGTTACTGCTAATGTGGTGGAAGGTGGAGAAAAGAAAGGAAAAATAGTTATCTATACCCCCTTCCACGGTTACCTAGCTTCAACAACAACTTTCAAAATTCTGTTGTATACACTTCAGTGTTTCTTCTGTGTGTGAATATATGTAATACATACACAAACACACGGCTTCCTTTTCCACCCAGGACGAAATCTGAGAGGATTGGAAAAGTTGACGCCAGGCCCTGTGACCTCCTTTCCAACTGCTTCTTCCCACCCACACCCTTCTTCTGGATGATCTCCTCACACCCTGGAGCATGCTAAAACAGTCCAAGACCTCTGCAGCTGCTCCTCTGCCTGCAACCCTCTTCCCTGTTTCATACCTGTCTGACTGTTTTACCAGTAAGATGTCATTCCAATGTCACCTCACAAGAGAGGCCTTCCTTGACCATCCCATATAGAACACCCCCTTCATCCTCTACTCGTTTTTCCTGCTTCCCATTTTCTTCTTCATAGCCTGATGGTTGGCTACGTGGCATTAGGAGTATACTGCCTTCTCTCCCAGAATTTTAATTCTATTAGAACAGGCTCTGGTTTGTCTTGTTCACTGTTGTATCAACATTTCCTAGACTAGGGCTGGACATGAAGGAGCTCAATACTGACTGATCAAAAGAACTGTGGATTTCATTCTATACATATTTTGAGCCACCTTTTAAAACTTATTCTAATATGTAACTTTTATGTTACTAAACACTTCCTAATCACCATTTTTAAAGCTACACAGTATTCCAACAAGTACACAGGATATAGCAGAGTTTAAATAATCTATTGTTAGACATTTGATTTTTTAAAATATTTATAATGGACATTCTTTAGACTTTGATCAATCATCATTTCTTTAGGATAAATTCCTCAAGTAACAGGTCTTTAATATATATTATCAATGACCCTCCATAAAGGCAACACAGGTGTGCATGCACACTATGCACACCAACGGGGGAGCTTGCTGCATCTATACTAATGAGATGAGCACCACAGTGTTACAGTTTTACCCATGCTCAGCTCCAACGTCTCTTTCAATCTTACTAATTTAATAAGCTAAAAAGTATTCATTTATCTAGTAATTTTGTGTTTATATTACATATAAAGTTACTCATTCCTCAAATCCACCCTACTATGAAGTCTATGTGAAAGAGAATTCAAAAAATGTCCCTCAGCATGGTTTTACTACAGGCAAACAGGAAAGCCTGACTGTGCCTGTCCAGGAAACAAGAATTGAATCTGTCTTCCAGTTCTCCTGCTTCATCTGGAGCCCTCTGGTTAGGGAGATGGAGCCTACCCAAGCCAGGACAGATCCCTCAGGAGCAGACAGCTCGGCTCTCCATGTGGAAGGCCACAACTCACGTGGACCCCGAGGACTGCACTCTTCTTTCACTGAAGGAACCCTTTCACTCTCTGCGTTTCCTACCTAGATTCCTCGGGTCATCTGCCCAAAAGGGAGCAAATCCAAGAAAGGAAGTAGAGGCCAGGCGCGGTGGCTCATGCCTGTAATTCCAGCACTTTGGGAGGCTGAGGTAGGTGGATCATTTGAGGTGAGGAGTTTGAGACCAGCCTAGCCAACATGGTGAAATGCCATCTCTACTAAGAACACAAGAATAGCCAGGTGTAGTGGTACACGCCTATAATCCTAGCTACTCAGGAGGCTGAGGTAGGAGAACTGTGTGAGTCCAGGAGGCAGAGGTTGCAGTGAGCTGAGATTATGCCACTACACTCCAGCCTGGGCAACAGGGTGAGACTCTAGCTCCAAAAGAATAAAAATAAAGGAAGTAGTACATTTTTCCATGAAAGGAGGAAAGATGATGTACATCTTGTCTGTACAAGCTAAAAGTCAATGAAAACTATCAGCCAATAGCTTAAGACTATCAAGACAGCATATGTTTGAAATGGAAACATTCACTGACAAGCATCATTGCATCATTGGCCTTTTGAAAAACTTTATGCACTGAGATGTCAACCAGACATCGTATGTACTGCACTTGGATATTTCAGAATGCTCACCATGGTCAGGGTGTGAAGAGAGTAACAGAACAGACCCACAGCCCCATTCCCAACAGCTGCATCACACAGGAGGGAGCTGCTGATGACCTGCACCCTTAACACAGGTGCAGAATGACCAAGGAAAACCCCTCTGCCGCCACTCTACAGGCAGCGCGCTACCACCACGCTTCCCATGGTTCTCAGAGGGACTGAGGTCAACCCCTCTGCCACCACTCTACAGGCAGCGTGCTACCACCACGCTTCCCATGGTTCTCAGAGGGACTGAGTCACTCAGCAAAATCGTTTACCCCTCTGCCACCACTCTACAGGCAGCGTGCTACCACCACGCTTCCCATGGTTCTCAGAGGGACTGCAGTCACTCAGCAAAATCTTTTACCCCTCTGCCACCACTCTACAGGCAGCGTGCTACCACCACGCTTCCCATGGTTCTCAGAGGGACTGAAGTCACTCAGCAAAATCGTTTACAAGAATTTCAGTGATGCACTGCAACAACATCATGTTTGTAAAATCTGGTCAACTTAACTTTTAACCATCTCAACTCTTAAAACTATATTCTAAATATTTCATAATTTAACTTAATTTTTAAAGTCTTTTCTTTTACCAGAGGAGCCCAGTAGGTGTAGAGATAGCCTATTTTCAATGCTGGCACAAACTGTGAGCAGGATATTACCAGAAAATAGAGATTCAAGAAAAACTTGAATTGTTCATACAAAACCTAAAAAGGAAAAGAGAAAATTAACAAAATTCCTACAAGGAAAAAATTTAATACCTAAATTAAACAGTTAAAATCAGCACAACATATAACCACATTTCCATCAGTGAGAATATGTTCTGATTCAAAGTAAATGTATTAATTTTCACATTGGCTTTCTAATAGCTATATTACAAAGAAAGGTAAGGTTACTCCCAAAATATATTTTAAATAAACTGAAAATAAGACAATTAGGACGTTCAATTATGTTTAAAAATGTCACCTAAAAGTTTTTTTATTTTTCTTATATGAGATTTTCCAGTTTTCCATACTCATTTAGTAAGTTTTTACATGAACATCAAAAAAAGATAGCAAAACCTTCCCAATGTTAGTAAGCCAGTAAATATACAGGTGTATCTTGATAATGACTCAGAAAATCTTACAATGGAAAAGACATATTAATCTTATATTTATGAAGTGGTAAAAAACAAATAAATAGCCACTTTTTTTTTTTTAACACGGACATCCAGGTGGCTTTACAAAGACTGAGTGAACAAGCCAAATGTGAACAGGCTGACTTCACGAGATAGACTGCCTTAATCTCCTGTGGGTATTTACTTCCCTCAAAACATTAAAAAAGACAAAATATAAGAAGTTGTAACTGCAGACCAATTTTCAAGAAGACAACTACTCACCTACTCTTATGGTCTTTGGGTTGTTAATTCTTAATATTTTCAAATATAAAAGAAATTTCACCATTCAGTAAAATATTAGGAATGTCAATACTGCAAGGTTTTGGTTTTGGTTTTTACTTCAAATCATTATCTTTAGGGACGAAAACCCAAGATCTAATATATGAATAGATCTCAATTTACAAATGCCTCTAATTATTAGATTTACACTGAAAATCAAAATGGAACAAAACTTATGTTTACAGATGAGAATAATTCAAACAGCACACCACAATTCAAATCAAACTTGCAAACCTGCAATTTACAAATCGCAATCTCTTTGGATGCCATTTCTATGCCACTTGGAAGGTATGAAAATTTCACCAAGCAGGGCAATGGGTTAAGTGCTCATTGCTGACCTACAGAGTCTGCAACTTGTTTTCAGAAAATGAGGTTATCTGCATCATCATACAGCGATGTGTGGGACTCAAAATCAGTTACACTGACAATGCATTTATGTTCATAATCACGTTCAACCTGCTGTCTAAGAATGTTTTGAATTATTTCATAAATTAATCTCAGCAGGAAATAAAGTGCTTTTTCCTTAGTGATTTCTTTAAAATCTCAGTTAGCATAAATTATATCTATTAGCAATTTTGAAATTGCCATTCGTGGTAAAAATGACATAGAATTCCTACTGTGTAATTACCAAATGTTTCTAAAATACTACATTTTAGATGAAAAGACTAATTTCAGAGACAATCTAAGATAAAAAACTCATATACATGGTAATCATCATACAGTCACATCCACAGGTATTTTCAGCATGCAGCCAATCTGGGCAGGCTGTGTGGACTTACACTGATCAAAGTTAAGCTGCACTGCTGGCTTTAAACGACTGTAATCAATCCTCTACTGTCTACTGACTGAACCTGCTGACCTTTAGGAAAACGTACACTGCTTAGCCAATCTCTGAGATCTGTGAGTATTTAATAATTTAAACCTAAGCAGAAAACAGTGGCTTCATTCAATAAAGATGTGAATATTTATCTGCCTATAAGACAGTTTACATTTTATTATCCTGACAAAAGATCAGTCTTTTAATTATGAAGCCATTAGTTTTGTGGGTTTTAATAAAGAAGTACATTAGATACCAAGTATTTGCCAATCACTAGGTGGATGGGGATGAGGTGGGGGTGGGGGTAAAATCAATGCCCAATACAATGTCAGCGTGATTATTTAAATTAAATATACAAGACAAAGCCGCCCACATTCCATGTAATCAAGAGCTTTTCTTGCAAATAAAAGACCTAAAACATGCCAAAAACTTTGGTATAGAAATATAATCAATACCAGCTTCCTTTTCCTTTAGAAAGATAGATAAATCTATTAAAATAAGGAATGACATACAAAAAACAAAAAGTATTCAACTATTCCAATAGTATGTGAACTGTTTTATAATTTAAGCCAGTAATATCACTAGCAACAAAAAAGTAATAAAATATTTAAACTACAGTATTTAAAATTAACATAATACCCAATTAAACATAACTAATGATATAACAATATAACAAGGTCTGAGATTTATAATGTGAAGTAGCAAATACATCTATATATAAATACGCACATTACAGATACTTTGTTACTGTATCATTTCAATATAAAAAATGTTTCATTTTCTTTGTGAAATCTCTTGGCAGGGCTTAAACATTACATTTACTTTTTTCTCCAAACTAGTTCCCAGCCAAACAAAATGTATAACTTGTTTTCTGATCATTTTATTTACCTTTACTTCATTATGTCTATACTATATTTCTAAAATAATATAAATATTGTTTATCAAGAACTGAAGGCAATAATCAAACTGTACATTTTCCTGAGCTGTACTCTATGATGTAGCCATTAAAAATACACATGAATTATTTAACAATTATTGGGAACACAGATGGTTCAAAAGCAAAAGGACACTGATTTGGATGTGACACAACTCAATACCTAAGTCAGAGTCTCAACAGGCTCCGTCCTACAGCAAAGGAAGCCAGCAATGTCTGACACACAACCCATCTCCAAGAATGCAATAGTCTTACCCCAGGTATAAAGGTAAACACATTGTATTTTTGATTTTTTATAGAATTCCTGGGATGTTTTTCTTCACACTTTTCAGGACATCCAAGCCATACTGTGCGAGCTTTCAGTTCTTTCTTTCTTTGACAAATATTTACCAGCCAATCACAGCAACTGTATGAAACAAAAGATACATATTGTGTACTTTTTTTTTTTGCTTTTTAAAAAAGTTCAAACTAATTGTACACATTTAGAGCCAATACTGATTATTTCTGTATTTATCAGACACTAATAGCACACCTAATGCTAATCTGTGGGGTTCTTCTTATAACAGGTTGGTTACACAAATTTAAATTTGACATAAAAATACAAAGTCTTAGATAAATATACAATGGCTTCTAGAACCCCAGGGGAATTATCTTTCTGTTTAGACACTCTTACTGGCAAAATAAAACCATTAATATTCTGAAGCGGTCAATGCTCTGTATGTTGAGAAAAGGCATAGCTATAGGTTACCCACTGGTAATTCCCAACATACCATTCAATGATAAAAGTCCTTAGATTTCAATTAATCCAGGATGTGACTCATTCTCTGAAGTAATAACCACTTTTTCCACTCTTAAAAAATGACTTTTCCAGTAGTATTAACTAATGCAATATTAAGACTTACAGCTCAGGCCAGGCATGGTGGCTCACATCTGTAATCCCAGCACTTTGGGAGGCCAAAGCAGGCAGATCACCTGAGGTCAGGAGTTCGAGACCAGCCTGGCCAACATGGTAAAACTCTGTCTCTACTAAAAATAAAAAAATTAGCCAGCTGTGGTGGCAGGCACCTGTAATCCCAGCTACTCAGGAGGCTGAGAAAGGAGAATAGCTTGAATCTGGGAGGCAGAGGTTGCAGTGAGCCAAGACAATGCCACTGCACTTCAGCCTAGGCAAGCCTCCATCTTAAAAAAAAAAAAAATTTACAGCTCAATCCAATATTTAAAGAGAATACAAATGTTTCCTGTGATATTCTAATGATAAAAGCTTGACTGTATTTCCACACAGCTCTCTTCATCTATGCAGTAAATATTTTAACTTTAAATTTACCCTGTTCCAATAGTGTCTGGGTTTCAGGAGCACTCTTCCCCTTCTTGGTCATCTAAGCCATTGTTTGGGGGTGGAGAGTATAGAGTTTCTAGTAAAGTAACTTTTCTTAAAATACTTCAGAAAATGACGAAAAGGTATCAAATTCATCTCTTTTAAGCACAAAACAATCATGAACTTAAACTTCAGTATTAACATCTTGGTTTAATTCAGATTTTCAAAATGTAGAGAAAGACTAAGAATGGCTTATTAAAGGAAGTTGTTAAATCTCACCTTCTAATTATATTCAAGGCTAGAATAGAAAGCCTGCTGTATAAGTCAAATATTCTTCATTTCTGTGACAAAGGAAGCTTAAAAGTTAACAAAAAATTTTGCATAAAAATGACAGCATATGGCTGATTATAAAATGAGGCTGACACATCAGAGCTCCATCGCAGAACTGCTGTCTCCCACGCTGGAGTGCCACATCCTTACTACAATCGTAATGCTCTCATGCTTTAGAAATCACTTTACAAATACTGAAAACTTACAGGTTTCAGTATTTGAATTTATCAATTTGAATATATGAAGTAAACTTCATAAATCTCCCATAGTAGCATACCTTATGAGGCTGCATGTGTGTGTGTCTCAACTGAAGTTGGTACTATCCCTATGAATATTCATCTAATTCTCAGCTATGCTGGGAAGACCTTCACATTGAAAGGTCAGAGGTTGGTTTTTCGGAGGCTGCCCATCCCTAACAGGGACTGTTCCAGCATGAGAAGGACTGCCAAGCACTGCTCCCTTAAGCAGCACTCTCTCACGGGGCTGATGCTCTGCCATGGGGATAGCCAAGGAAGCCAGCTCCCCCCACCCTTATTCTAGAACTTCCACCGCAGCACACAAAGACTGAGCTGTGCAAGAATGGAATATCTTAGCACTGCCATCATCACTTTTGAAACAATAAACCCAAACACCTCCAAACTGAAAGCATACTTTCAAGTCCACAACAGTTATAAATCAGGGTGGTATTAAAGTGATTTAAGATTATCAAAACAAGTATGTTCACCATTACTATTTCTTGGTAAGGTAGGAAAGGAAATGGTCAAGTAGATTTCAGTAAAATGATGATGATATTTGATCTGTTTATGCTTGAATGAAAGAAAAATTAAATAAGGCTTCAAATAAAAAAGAGTAAGCTTTCGGCCGGGCGCGGTGGTTCAAGCCTGTAATCCCAGCACTTTGGGAGGCCGAGACGGGCGGATCACGAGGTCAGGAGATCGAGACCATCCTGGCTAACACAATGAAACCCCGTCTCTACTAAAAATACAAAAAAATTAGCCGGGCGAGGTGGCGGGCGCCTGTAGTCCCAGCTACTCGGGAGGCTGAGGCAGGAGAATGGCGTAAACCCGGGAGGCGGAGCTTGCAGTGAGCCGAGATAGCGCCACTGCACTCCAGCCTGGGCGACAGAGCGAGACTCCGTCTCAAAAAAAAAAAAAAAAAAAAAAAGAGTAAGCTTTCAATGACTATTTCTCTCACCTTACCTGTTGCTTGTACTGTCCAGTTCGAACGCTCTCACATGCCTCCTTCCCTCCAGCACCCCCACTGTGGTGCCATGCAGACTGCGACTGCTCTGTGCTCTCCTCCACTCTGAGTCGCCTTCCCCTCATAGGGGAAGGAGGGGCTCATGGGCCCTCCTTCCCCAATTCCTCCCACCAACAGCAGCTATAAATCATCACTCTTTTACCTGGTGACAGCACACACTCCCAGTGCCAGGAAAATCCTAGTTATGTTACCTAAGAATTACCATCTCAGACACCTGCAACTACACTAGACTGATGCCGGACTCCCACACTACATAGTTGAGAAAACTGGAAGTCCCACAGGCAAGTGACTTCTCTAAGACTAAACCACTAGTTAACGGCAGAGTTGAAACGAGAGCCTGGATCTCAACCCCCTACCACATCAGTACCATGTCCATTCACTGAGCTGACAACAGGCAGAGGCCAGCTCTCATTCAAGTTCATGCACCACCTTTCCTCAGCCCAGGCATGGCACCACAGCCATTCAAGAGATGATGAAAAAAAAAATGAATCACTTGTGAGCAGGCAACAAAACACAATGGAAAAACATGCACTTTAAAGTCATGTTTTTGGAAACAATCACCAGCAAGTGACCCTACGGAAGCTCCTTGGTCTGAGTCTTTGTTCGCTCATCTGCAAAGCACTGACGAAAGTGGACTTAATACATTATGAAAGCGCAGCACAATGCCGCCCACAGAGGAAGCCCCCAAGGCCTCAGTCTTCACTCTCCTGCTTCCTAACATCCCACTCAAAAGGTCACCCTCCTCACAATAGTAACTTGGGCACAGAGAGTAGCCAGGCCTGGACTGTCCAAATGAGCATCCATTGGCTCCATGTGGCAACCTGCATTTCAATTAATTAAAATTAAATAAAACTTATAATCCAGTTCCCTCAGTCACATTAGCCACATCTCAAGAGCTCAGTGGGCACCCGGGCTAGTGGCTACCATAGTGGACATCACAGATGGAGAATATTCCATTACTGCAGTGAGTTCTACTAGACAGCACTGGCATCAACAGAGCACACTGCAAGCTGGGTCACAGGTGCAAGACAGGCTTCAAATGAACACATTCTCTTCAGCATTTCAAATAGAGCAAAATTCTTCAAGAATGGAATCAGATATGAATTTTTGCTCTACGACACATAATTATCTACTCTGACGTTCTAGTATACAAGTCAGACAAATTCAAAATGAAAAATCAAATATTTACATCTAAGTATTTGAAAAGATACATATAAAATTTAGAAAATATAAACTTTATAGCATTATCTGATATTAACATGTTCTTCCAGACAAAAGATACTATAAATGCAAGACCACTGTCTGCAAAACATGAGCATTGTAAACAACAGCAGCAACAGAAACCTCAACGCCAACATCACTGTCAGCAACTACATGAACTAATGCCTCACTGACATCACTCTTCTTTAGAAACTCTAAATTACATGCCCGCTGCTAAAAACATATATATTCAACATTTTACTCGGTTTTTCCTCTATAATCCTGTACCAGTAAATCTAAGATGCCTAGACTTTGATGATACAATTACATTATTCATATCACTGTGCTACTAACACCTGTTAACATGTAAAAATGTTATTACTAATAATTTTATTGTGTACAGACAGAATAAAGTAGTGGTTAAGACGCCACTATCAAATCATGTGTGACTACACAAAACTGAACGAATACACTCGCAACAGGCGTGAGGTGTGAAAGGCCTGCAGGTGTGCCAGAACTGCCCTTGGATCACGCAGCCAGAAACCACTACGTGGGGGAGTCAGGCGACTTCCACGCTAGGAGTAAAGGGCATGAGTCCCAAGGATACAGAAACACTGTAACGAAAACGGTAAGTTTAAGCCTCACTGAGTAGTAGAGCTAAAAAGGGAAAATGAAATATGGGGAATTTTTTGAGGACAAAAATGTGAGGAAGGCATACTGGTAAATATTGCAAAACAAGAGAGAGCAGCAAGCAGAAGTCCTTCGGAGACAGCAACTGGGAGCTTTCCTCAATAGCATTTCTATGTATGCGAAATAATTTCTAAATTATTGATTATTCAGAAACATTTTCCCCTCTGTATTTAAATTGCCTTACACCATCAAGTCCAGCTGAAACTAAATCCAGTGGTGTACAAGTTATACTTTTTTTCTTAAAATGTTTTAGGATTAGCAGCTTTTCATAAAATGCCTCTATAACCAAATCACAACATTAAACAAAGCATTTTAACACATCAAGAGCCTATCTTCTAAAATTTTAACTAGTCACAATTAAATAATTCCCATAGTTTTTGCCTCCTTTCTCTCCACCCCCCAAAAATTAGACAATTATTATATCCAATTTAAAAGCAACACAATGCTAATATCTTCTTAAAAGATGACATGCTTCTGTGCCCCCAACGTCTGCCAATTAGCTGAGGACGTTAGAACTAGGAATGATCCCAGCATTTGATACCTCCCCTCCCTTCTTATGGAAATGCCATTCACTGGCTCCACTTTCCTAAGGACAAAGTGATTTTTGATAACAGGTGAAATGTAAATCTCGTGAGAAAGACATTAACCCAGACCAGAGAACTATCAATGTGCCTCACAGCAGCTTACAGAAAGGTGTATTCACCCACAGGAAAAAGATTCCGAGTTGTGAAAGACAGAAATCAGAACAATTTTTCCAAGTGTCCAAGTTGGGGTTTTTGTCAAATAAAAATGAGAAAGCAGGTCTCAAGCCATGAAGAAATTAAAGCCTACTCGCTCAGTCTTTTAATAATCATTTTAAAATGATCCTTACTACTTACAGGATCTACAAATAGAAACACACTGAAATATTTACAACTCATTAATATGAGTTACAATCTACCTGTATTGCAATATTCCAAACATTTTCCTCCTGCAGTTAAACTAATTGTGTAAATTAGAATACAAATTAGAATAAATCTTCTATTCTTTGAGCCACCAAATAATAATGTTAGTAACAATGAATTTTATAATGCCTGGTTATTTGGGAAATTAAAAAGTAGCAAACATTGACAACTGAAAATTGATAAGAAATAAATAAATAAACAAGACTAATCTACTTGCTAAATGTATAGTTTGATTCTCTATGGTGCAGGGTTTAATTTCCATAACCATTTCTCAGTGTAGTAGATATCTTTTGAACAAGAAGAGCACGACAATACCTCAGGTTGCCTCTCATCCCATATGGCAGTAGGACATTCCTTAGCACCACACAGACTGATTACAGGCTGCCAAGATGGCTCAGCTAGCTTTTTCCACATGATCCCAATTTATTAAGATAAAGACTTTCAGCCTGGGTAACACAGAAAGATCCTGCCTCTATAAAAATAAAGTATCCAGGTGTGGTGGCACATGATTACAGTCCCAGCTACTTGGGAGGCTGTGCTGAAAGAACTGCTTGAGCCCTGGAGGTCAAGACTGCTGTGAGCCATAATGGCACCACTGCACTCCAGCCTGGGTGACAGAGCGAGATCCTGTCTCAAAAAGAAAAAAATAAAAAATAAAAGATAAAGACTTTATAGACAAATCTAAGATATTTTACTAAGCTGTTTTAACTCCCCCAAACACGGATGTTTTTGCTGCTACCATCTACATTTTCAAATATATTCTTAATATTTTCCTTAAGAAAAGGAGTATATTACAAGTAAAACCTAAAATTTGGCTGTTATGTTCCATCTGGTAAAAACAAAATCATGTGAAAAACCAGAAAAATTCAATAATGTATTTAACACTATGATGAGACTGAGAACATTCTGAAGTTCACAATTCTTGTTAACTACCTGACTAGTACAGTACTGGTATGGTACTGTTACTAATACGGCCAAATAAGTACCACTTCCAAAACACACAGGGTCTGTTAAGAGTCCCCACCATGACCACCACACTGTCCATGTCCCCAGCACTGCACCCATCAGTGCCCAGTTCCCATTTCCTCTATGAACGTCCCGCAGTCTCCCCCAGTACCCAGTGATTTTCCACACACACTAAAAACCACCTAACAGCCTGGACACAGATTCTCAACCTTCTCAACCCAATGATCTCCAAGGTGATGTCCCTCTAGGATGGGGAGACCAGGCATTTACCACAGAGCTATTCCACTTCAAAGACGGCAAATCAGGATCTTATTCAGGCCACACCTCCATGTCCTAGCAATTTTTCCAGTTCAGAAAGCAAAAAGGAAGGGCTTTAGGTCACCAGGTTGGGACCTGGTTCATTTCTGGGCTGGCCCTTACCTGTCACAAAAGGGACTCTTTCAGTTCTTGGCTGTAAACAGTGGTGAGAACACCCACCTTCTTTAAGAAGGGAACATATGGACCACAGAAGAAAAGCACTTAGCCTTTCCCCACACAAATTCAGAACACTTGCTTCTCAGCCACTCCCACAGCCAGTAAATTGGGAGCAGTCAACCCTCTGCGCCTACAAACTCATCAATTCCCATCGTCGTGGGGACCTACCTCACCACAACTCCCCACACCACACTTCCTCAGCTCTGTCATCACCCAGGCTCTTCCCCGATGGATACATCACCGTAAATTTATGCCTAGTTCAATACAAATTATTATTGATTTTCTTTTGCTGATTATTGATGATCTCTACCAAAGCATGACCAAATTTTCCCATTTTTTTCAGCCCTCGTCTGAATCCTAATCATATCCTTACTCAATTGACCTGACGTTACCAATTAAGAATACAAGTCACAGTCACCACCACTATTTCATTCTTCCTCCCCTAGTTTTCCTCCTGCCAAAAAGGATGGACATTATTCTTCCTTTCCAATACATCCTCTTTCCAAAGGTGTCACCTCCTTATTCTTCACAGAGCTACACCACATGTCTCCCAACCTTTTCAAGAACATCATCCTTCTGTGTGGCTTCCACTATCACCACGATGATAAGGACTCTGCAGCTTACATCTCCAAAGCCTGCTTCTGGGTCTGACAAAACTACGCATTGGACCACTTCTCCTGCCAATGCTTTGGTTTGTTTCTTAATACAAGATAGATTTCTTTAAAAAAAAAAAAGTTATCTGGTTTAGTTAAGTAGGATCTTTAAAAAACCCACAGTCCACATCTGCTTAATGCTGCAATACTGCCAGCTCCTGCCTGGGAAAGAACAAGGTGACGGAGCCGCTTCTCATCGCCACTGCACAATGCTGTACGTTCTAGCCAGCTCCACGAGGCAAGGCACACAGACCATAAAGGAAGAAGTAATACCACTGCTATTTGCAGATGGCACGACTGTCTTTATAGATTACAAGAAATCTACAAAACCACTCTTACCACCAGTGAGTTCAGCAAGGTTATAGGATAAAGGATCAAACATACAAAATCAACTGTATTTCTATACACTAGCAATGAAAATGTGGAATCAAAAATTTTAAATACCAAACCATTTACAATCACTACAAAAAAATACTTAGGAGTAAATCTAATATTTGCATGCTGAAAACTACAAAACGCTGGTGAAAGAGATCAAATTATCTCCAAATAAAATGGAGCAAAAGGAACCATGTTCATGATCTAGAAGACTCGACATAGGAAACATGTCAATTCCCCCCCCAAACTAATATAATACATAGGCTCAACACAAGTCCTAACAAAATCCTAGTAAGGATTTTGTAGATACGAACAAGATTATTCTAAAATTTATAGGGGAAGGCAAAGGAACTAGAATAACTTAAAGATTTCTGAAAAAGAAGAAGAAGAAGAATCAGCCTACCCACGTTAAGACTTTCCATAAAGCCACAGTACAGCACACTGTGTGGTACTGGCAGAACTGACACACTGATGAGATGGAGAAGAGAACAGAACCAAGGTCATAGAGAGCCCCGCTCATGTACAATCAAGTGGTATTAGAACATCTTGATACACACTGGCTAAAAAATGAACTTCAATCTAAATCTCTCACCTTACCAAAAAAATTTTTTTTAAATATTCAGACATAAAGCTATAATACACATACAAGAAAATCTTCAACAGAGAGTTTTGTGAAATTCTTACTATGATACCAAAAGCACAATTCACAAAAGTAACAAAAGCAATAAATCAGACCTCACCAAAATTAAAAACACTGGATCCACCGAAATCTCTCTGAATCTCAACGGATGGAAAGACAAGATACAGACTGGCAACATGGTGAAACCCTGTCTCTACTAAAATACCCACACAAAAAAACTTATCCAGGCATGGTGGTGGGCACCTGTAGTCCCAGCTACTCGAGAGGCTGAGGCAGGAGAATGGACCCAAGAGGCGGAAGTTGCAGTGAGCAAGATACAGCCACTTCACTCCAACCTGGGCAACAGAGCGAGACTCTGTCTTAAAAAAAAAAGAAAATATGTCCAACTACATATCTGACAGAGGACCCATAGTTAGAATATGTAAAGAACTCTCCAAATTCAACAAGAAAAAAAAATAATCAAACACCACAACTAGAAATTAAAAATGGAAAAACATTTACTTAATAGAGTACACAAATGGCAAAAAGATGTCCAACCTCACTAGCATTAGGAAAATGGAAATGAAAAACACAATCAACCATCACTCCACATCTACTAGAACAGCTACAATCAAAAGCAGTGACAACACCCAATGTTGGCACAGACGAAAATAAACTGGATCTCTCAAATACTGCTAGTGCAAATGTAAAATGGTATAGCCACTATGGGAAATAGTTTGGCAGTTTCTTAAAAAGCTAAATATACAGCCGGGCCCAATGGCTCACACCTGCATTCGCAACACTTTGGGAGGCCAAGATGGGAGGATCACGAGGTCAGGAGATCGAGACCATCCTGGTTAACACGGTGAAACCCCGTCTCTACCAAAAATACAAAAAATTAGCCGGGTGTGGTGGCGGGCGCCTGTAGTCTCAGGCACTCAGGAGGCTGAGGCAGGAGAATGGCGTGAACCCAGGAGGCAGAGCTTGCAGTGAGCCAAGACTGCGCCACTGCACTCCAGCCTGGGCGACAGAGCGAGGCTCTGTCTCAAAAAAAAAAAAAGCTAAGTATACACCTACCATACAACCCAGCAGTGAAGTTTCTGGACATTTATTCCAGAGAAATGAAAACTTATGCCCACACACACACAAACGTACACAATTGTTCATGGCAGCCTTATTTCTAACATCCAAAAAATTGAAACAACCTATACAACAGCTTGGATGGCTCTCACAGCATTATGTTGAATGAAATAGGCCAACCTCAAAAAACAAATCACATAATACAGGTATCACTACAATAAGGAAAAAAATAGAAAAATTTTTAAGTATCACATATTGAGTAATTTCAGTTATGTAACATTCTTGATATTAAAACGAGATGGAGAATCGATAAGAGGTTTCCAAGGCCAGGGGTCAGAGGGACGGGAGTGGCTGTGGCACAGGAAGCTCCCTGTGGGGCTGGAATGGTTCTGCATCTTGGCTGCGGTGGTGATTACACAGATCAACACCTGATGAAATCACAGAGAACCGCGCACACACACACACACACACGCACACACACACACTGTGCCAAGGTAAGTGTCCTGGTTTCATATTATAGTTATATAAGATGTAACCACTGGGGTAAACTGGGTGAAAAATACAAGAAACTTGATATGGTTTGGCTGTGTCCCCACCCAAATCTCATCTTGACTTTAAATCCCACAATTCCCATGTGTTGTGGGAGGAACCCGGTGGGAGGTGATTGAGTTATGGGGAAGGGTCTTTCCTGGACTGTTCTCGTAATAGTGAATGAGTCTCACGAGATCTGATGATTTTAAAAACGGGTTTTTCTACACAAGCTCTCTTTGCCTGCTGCCATCCACATAAGATGTGACTTGTTCCTCCTTGTCTTCCACCATGATTGTGAGGCCTCCCCAGCCATGTGGAACTTTGAGTCCAATGGAACCTCTTTCTTTTGTAAATTGCCCAGTCTCCAGTATGTCTTTATTAGCAGTGTGAAAATGAACTAATACAAGACCCGTCTATACCATTTTTGCAATTCCTGTAACTCTCTAATTATTTCCAAATTCAAAATTTAAAAAAAAAATTATTTTTAAAGTAAAATAATGACAATATATGCCATGCAAACATTAATCAAAGAAAGCTGATATAGTTTTATTGAAATTAGACAAGTCTTCACAAAGCATTTTTAAAGATAAAAGAGGGCATTTAAAGACAATAAAAGGTCAAGTGAATAGGTTAATAATCCTAAATGTGCATCATCTAATAACACACTCCAAAATTAACCAAAAGAAATAGACACATCCACAATGATGTTTAGAAACTCATGAAGTCTCTCAGTAACTGACAAACAAGCAAACCATGAACAGCAACAGATTTGAACTAGACAACCAACAACTATGACTTCACTGACATACAGAGCAGTGCACTTAACAACTGAAAAATACAAATTATTTTTAAATACACAAAGAAAATTTGCTACAAGTTGTCTAATGATGAACCATAAAGCAAGTCTCAACACATTACAAAGACTGTAATTTTTATTTTATTTTATTTTATTTTTTGAGACAAAGTCTCGCTCTGTTGCCAGGCTGGAGTGCAGTGGCATGATCTCCGCTCACTGCAACCTCCGCCTTCTGGGTTCAAGTGATTCTCCTGTGCCTCAGCCTCCCGAGTAGCTGGGATTACAGGTGCACGCCACCATGCCCAGCTAATTTTTGTACTTTTAGTAGAGACAGGGTTTCACTATGTTGGTCAGAATGGTCTCAATCTCTTGACCTCGTGATCTGCCTGCCTCAGTCTCCCAAAGTGCTGGGATTACAGGCGTGAGCCACCGCACCTGGCCCGTTTTTTTAAATTATAAGTAAATGGCCTCATGATATTCAGATACAAATCAATTACAAAAAGATAACTGCAAAAAACAGGTCAGGCATGGTGACTCATGCCTGTAACCCTGGCACTTTGGGAGGCTGAGGTGGACCACTTGAGCTCAGGAGTTCAAGACCAGCCCGGGTAACACAGCAAGACCTGGTCTCTATTTAAAATGATAATAATTATAATAAGTTAACTAGAAAAAATCTCTAACTTTGGAAATTAAGCAACATAGTTCTAAATTAAACATGGATTTAGAGTAGAAATGACAATGGAAATTAGAAAATATTTGGGCCTGGGTACGGTGGCTCACACCTATAATCCCAACACTAAGGGAGACCGAGCCAGATCTAGTAGATGGAATTACAGGCACTCACCATCTCACCCAGCTAACTTTTGTATTTTCAGTAGAAATGGGGTTTTGCCATGTTGTCCAGGCTGGTCTCGAACTCCTGAGCTCAAAGTGATCCGCCCGACTTAGCCTCCCTTAGTGCTGGGATTACAGGCATGAGCCACCACACCCGGCCTCCAGGTTTTAACCATTAAAACTTCTCATAAGATAATTAATTTGGCTCTCCTTTCTTTTCATATTAGCACTGTTTGGCTTTGATTAATGTACTAATAATCTGCATGATATCATTTAAGGAATATCTCCTTGAGTTTTTATATTAATAAACACCCTGAGAAGGCCACAGCATCACTTAGACAGGATTCCACAGAGGGTGCTTAATCTGAGTTTAACTGCGAGGAAACACAAAACAGAATGTGAAACATTCTGTATAATAACTGATCTTCATTCTTCAAAATGTCAATGGAATGAAAGATAAACACTAAACTACTACTCCAGATTAAAAGACACTAAAAAAGCATGCCACCTAAATGTGACATGTGATCATACCCAGTACTAGAGAAAATAAGGCTACAAAGGACATTACTGGGATGATAGACAACATTGAAATATAAATTTGGCCGGGCGCGGTGGCTCAAGCCTGTAATCCCAGCACTTTGGGAGGCCGAGACGGGCGGATCATGAGGTCAGAAGATCGAGACCATCCTGGTTAACACGGTGAAACCCCGTCTCTACTAAAAAATACAAAAAACTAGCCGGCCGAGGTGGCGGACGCCTGTAGTCCCAGCTACTCGGGAGGTGGAGGCAGGAGAATGGCGTGAACCCGGGAGGCGGAGCTTGCAGTGAGCTGAGATCCGGCCACTGCACTCCAGCCTGGGTGACAGCGCGAGACTCCGTCTCAAAAAAAAAAAAAAAAAAAAAAAGAAATATAAATTTAAAGTAGATACAAAGCATTGTATTAAATTTCCTGAATTTGATAACTGCACTAAGGTTACATAAGAAAATACCTATTTCTTAGAAAATACACACTGAAGAATTAAGAAGAGGAATGAAGTAATCAACCTAGTCTGAAATGACTCAGAAAAATAAGAAGATGTAAAAAGAATAATAAATGTAGCAAAATATGGGAAAAACACAGGTGAATGTGAGTAAAAGATACACAGGAGGAATATAGGGCCATACCTAACTTTTGGGAAGAAAAAGAAATACCATTTATAAATGTTGATAGAGCAACCAGGATTAATTCTATCATGCATTAGCTATAAAGTCACAAATTTTCTCCAGCTTTTTTTTTTTTTGAGACAGAGTCTCACTCCATTGCCCAGGATGGAGTACTGGGGCTCGATCTCAGCTCACTGTAACCTCCACCTCCCAGGTTCAAGTGATTCTCCTGCCTCAGCCTCCCTAGCAGATGGGATTACAGGCACTCACCATCTCACCCGGCTAATTTTTGTATTTTTAGTAGAAATGGGGTTTCGCCATGTTGTCCAGGCTGGTCTCGAACTCCTGAGCTCAAAGTGATCCGCCCGACTTAGCCTCCCTTAGTGCTGGGATTACAGGCATGAGCCACCACACCCGGCCTCCAGGTTTTAATCATTAAAACTTCTCATAAGATAATTAATTTGGCTCTCCTTTCTTTTCATATTAGTACTGTTTGGCTTTAATGTACTAATAATCTGCATGATATCATTTAAGAAATATCTCCTTAAGTTTTTATATTAATATAGCTAATATTAGAAGCTAAGCTTATAAGTAAGCTTAGCGTATAAGGAAATTAGGTAGCAACGGATAACAAACCTGGTACAGAGGAACTTCCAGCCATCACAGACAAACCACTCCAGTCCTCTTTTCCTTTGCATTATCCTGGCCCGTGGTAAGGTATGGTAATCACTTTCCTCATTCTCAAAGCCTTCTTCAGACATCATTAGTGGCATTTCATCCAAATGTGCAGACTCATCCTCCAGCTGGTACCTAGTTAGAGTAAAAACAGATTGCTGAGACAGGCCAAGCAGGCTTCTTTACAGTGTGTTTCATATAGGGACAGTATTTCCTCAAATTAGGCTGTCTTCAGCTGAGGTAACGCATTATAAATAAGACTGCAGAGGCTGCTTTCTTTTGCAAAGGAATGTTGGCTAAGGTAAAAAAGCTGCCCAGCGAGGCCTGTGCTAGCTGTTAACTGTGCTGTGAGCGTACTCCTGGAGGCATCTGTGGTGAGGATGGCCAGGCTGACAGCACAACTGATGCTGCTCAACAGCTCCTCACTGCACTTGATCCAGTCAGAAAACACCACTCTTCTGAAACATGACTATAGCAAAGAATGTTCACTCCAAGCAACATCTAAACACTCTATGTTACACAACTTTACATCATCAGCCAACATTCTAGAAGTGACTTTCAACAATATGTAGCTATCTGTATCTGAAAAGTATCAACATCATCCTTTGGTTTGCTGACAGACTTGATAATCTTTGGGGAATGATGCTATGTCCCATTTATTCTGTTATTCTCTTCACTAAAACGTGCTATTCAATGAAAAACTCTCAACAACCAGCATACCTTTTAAAGCTCAACAATCTTCTTGATTCCAAGAAACAGGCGGCCTATCATCAAAACTGTTCCTTTTATCCCTCCTCAATCACAAACATAATTTATCTTTAAAAAATAAAAACTTACCTTTTTGAGAACAATTTGTCAGAAACGATAATGGTGATTCAACAAGTGCTATCTTACTGAATTCTGCATCAAGTATTTGTGGAGGCATTGTCACAATGTGAAAAATACGAGAGCAGACTTGTGGGTTCCTCTCTGGGATAAAGGCAGTCACTTATATTGAAATCTTTTTTCACATTCTCTAAATTCCACATAGAAGACAGCTAAAACTAACCAAAACCCACCACTAAAACATAAATAAGGGACAGAGATAGTACCATCCTTAATTGACACATAAGGAGAAAAGTAAGTATTCCAAACCAACAAAGCCAGGTCCAGAGTCCAGTCTGGATCACAGCCAGGCAGCTCAGGGGCAAAACAGGACTGGGGGCCCTAGCAATGGCAGACCATGGATAAAAATTATACCCAGACAGAATCTACCCTGAAAGCAACAGGTCTGTGATCACAGCACTGGTTACTGGGGGACCTACAGGAGGGTGCACAGAGCTTGGTTAGTAAGGCATCAATGTCGGGGGCAGAAGTCCACATGGGAAGAAGGATGCACCTCTTGGAAGGCTTGTTGGTGAGGGGAAGAAAAGGAGCAATAAGTGGAAATTAAGAGTTCTTCAGAAACGAAAAATAGGAATCAAACACATAAGCAGGCAATTCTAGTACATTCTGGTAAAGTGCAATTTAGAGATAGGTCACTATTGTGGAAGACTTTTCTTTTTTCAAGAGAATACAGTGAGTCTCAGGAACCCAGTCATGCAGTCCTCACTGCCTAGAAAACTCAAAGAGAAACAGCACATTGTAAGTACCCAGAGGCCAAAAGGCACGGATGATGTGAAGGTAAGCGCATGCAGTGGCCGAGTATACATGTCATGTACGATGGAATCGTATTTCTGACCACGACCTGGCGTATTTCATTCCTAGTAATTCTTCCTCTTTTCAGACCTCCAACTGATGGGCCTGACGTGCACAGTTTCCAGACAAGGGCAGCTTAGCTCCAGGCACCTAAAATAGGCTCTGAAGTCCAGTGCAGAGTTCCTGCCAAAGTGAAGACTCTATTTGCACTGCACGCAATATGCAGAGTGCAGACTCCAGAAGAAACCCACCCTTTCTAGCCACAGCCCCAGCAAAGGGGGCTCTTGCAAAGCAGAATGTTTTTTCTGTTTTCCGTTTTGTCTCTCCTAGCCCTCCCAGGGCTACCCTGTAGTCACCTCTATGAGAGCAAGGGAAACAGGAAGACGGGCTCCTGGAGTCCAAACAGGATGTGGACGTCCCTGGTAGTTCTCTCTTTTCTCACACAACTTCTCCCTGAGAACTACCCCAGTCAGGTAGACTTTCACAACAACACGAAGGGTTAAAACTCTGAGAGAAAACCCTGACTTTCAGAAAGTATAAAGCTGAGAAAAAACAACCCTGGAAACTGCAGACGTGGGATAAACCAGAGAGCGGAGAAAGCTGGACAAGGGATGCCCTAATTCTGTATATGAATCAACAGAAGTCCCAGGCTCACCCCCAAGCTGCAAAAATGTGCCCAAACCCAAATAAGCACAGGACAGGCTCTGGGAACTACTCAAGTCCTACACAACAGGCCCTGACAAGCACTAGTGGGCAGCTGATGGCCTGGTCAAGGCTTTGCAACTGAACTGACATGGCAACCACCACCCACTGGTGGTGAAACAGAACTAGGGGTCGAAACCTACCCAGGTCAATGCACTGCTAAAACAAAACATTCTTCAAAGGATTATGAGACCCAGAGTCCCTCAACACAATATTCAAAATGTCCAGGATACAAGCCAAACTTACTCAACATACAAAGTAATAGGGAAACATGGCCAATAGTCAAGAAAAAGAACAACCAACAAACGCTACTTGCAGTATGAAAAACATATTGGAGTTTTAAAGCAGCCATTATATCCATGTTCCATGAGATAAAGCTGAACAGTCTCGAAGTGAATAGAAAAACAGAAGTTCTTTTTTTTTTTTTTTAATACTCTACAAGTATCCTAGGGTAGACAGAAATTCTAAGCAGATGGGGGAGGTGGTGTGTGCACACGCACCCACGTATACACACTATTTATCTATATTTCTTTATATATGAAAAGGTCTAACATGTATGCACGTCATTAGAATACCAGAAAAACTGAGGCAGAAAAATATGTGAAGAAAAAATGGATAAACACTTCCCAAATCTGTTGAAAGAAATCTACTAAATAAAAAAGACAGCAAACTAAAAACAGCGTGCAGTCAAAGATACCTACATAAAGATACATCATAATCAAACTACTAGAAGCAAAGATGAAGGAAAAAATCTTGAAAGCAGCCAGAGAAACACAACTCATTACATATAGAGGAACATCAATTCAAATGCCTGTAAATTTCTCATGGAGAAAAATGGAGGCCAAAGCACAGTGGAACTTGATGTTTGAAGTGCTAAAAGAAAAGAACTGTGAACCCAGAAATCTATATCCAGCAACAATGTCCTTCAGGAACGAAGGGAAAACAAAGATATTCTCAGATGAAAGAAAACTAAGAAAATTTGCTGTCAACAGATCTGCCCTGAAAGAATGCTAAAGAAAGACTCACGATGGAGAAAATGATACCAGAAGGAAACACGGAACTTCTAGAATGAAGGAAGAGCAACAGAAAGTTCTTGAAAATATGTATGACTATTAAAAATAAAACGTATTAAATTGTCAGGTTAAGTTTTTAACATAAACAGATGCAAATATATATAAGAAGCCTAACAGGGAAGAGTAGGTGACTCTATAGTTTATACGAGGTGGTAAAATACTAACCTTAAGTAGAAGTGAAAAGTTAGCCGTATTATCATAAGCCCTAGAGTCGGATTTCCCAGCAGAGGCACATTAATATTTTGGGCCACAGAACTCTATTGGGGTGAAGCTGTCCTATGCACATATTTATTCCACAGTATCCCCAGCCTCTATGTACTAGATGCTAGTAGCAGCCCCACACTCACCCCTTGTTGTGGCAATCAAAGATGTTTCCAGACATTGCCAAACATCCCCTGGAGTACAAAAATCACTATCTAAAGGAAGTACTTTAAATATAATGGTATTTAATATTAAAAGATTAAAAGTAAAAAAAATGGAAAAATAAGGTTAATCACTGCATAATGACATACCAGTCAACAATGGATTGCATATAAAACAGTGGTCTCACTAAGGAAGCTAAAAATTCCTAACACCTAGTGACATCACAGCCATAATAACGTTCATAGTACAATGCATTACTCACATCTTTGTGGTGATGCTGGTGTAAACCAAATCTATTGGGTTACCAGTCATTCATATAAAAGTCTAGCATATACACCTAGTACAGTATCTAATACCTGACAATCATAACTAATGACTATACTATTGGTTTATGTATTTACTATACTATACTATTATTATTTTAGATCGTACCTTTTCTATTTATTTTCTTTAAAAGCTAACTGTAAAACAGCCTCAGGCAGGTCCTTCAGGAGGTATTCCAGCAGAAGACATTGTTATCACAGGAGATGACAGCTCCGTGTGTTATTGCCTTCCAGTGTGACAAAATGTGGAGGTGGAAGATAGTGATTAGATGATCCTGACCCTATGTAGGCCTACGCTAATATGTGTGTTTTTGTCTTAGTTTTTAACATTAAAAAAAAAGTTTAAGTAAAAATAAATTTTAAAAAAAGCATATAGAACAAGAATATTAAAAAAGAAAATATTTTTGTGCAACAATACAATCTCTTCATGTTTTAAACTAAGTGTTATTACAAAAAAGTCAATAAGTTTTTAAAAATTAAAAAAAGTATAAAGTAAAAAAGTTGAAGTAAGCTAAAGATTAATTTGCATGCTAAGTGTCCTGTACAGGTGTATGATTGTTTATGTTTTATACTGCATTTTACTATGTTCAGTATGCTTAGATACACAGATACACGATTGTGTCACATCTGCCTGCCGTATTCAGGACAGTAACATGCTGCACAGGTTTGTAGCCTAGGAGCAACAGGCTCTACCATTACAGGCTAGATGTGCAGTAGGCTCTATCATCTTGGTCTGTGTGAGTACACTCTAGAATGGCTGCACAACAATGAAATTGCCAAACATATTTCTGGAGTACAAAACTCAGTATCTAGGGGAAGTATTTTAAGTATTAATGGTATTTAACATTTCTCAGAACATCACATCCCCATCCTTCAACAACACATGACTGTATATAATGGAAACACTAGTCAAAAGAAAGCTAAGTAGCTATATTAATATAAGACAAACACATCAAAAAAAAGAACTGCCTAGCATAAAGAGGAACATAATGAAATAATAAAAGGATCAAATCACCACTAAGATCTAAAAGTCCTAAATATGTATGCACCTACCACCAGAGTTTCAAAACACATAAAGCAAAACTGATACAAGCAGAAGGAAAAATAGACAAATCCACAATAGTAACTGAAGACTTCAAAACTCTCAGCCCACTGTTACCACTGTTACTCGACATAGTACTGGAAGTCCTAGCTAGAGCTATCAGACAAGAGAAACATATATGGGGGAATCCAAATTGGAAAGGAAATAATCAAATTATCTTTGCTGATGATACGAACTTATATTTGCAAAAACCTAAAGACTCCACAAGAAAACTATTAGAACTGATCAATTCACTAGTTGCAGGATACAAAATCAACATACAAAAATCAGTAGCATTTCTATATGCCAACAGTAAACACTGTGAAAAAGAACTCAATTTGTAGTCTTTTATCCCTCACCCCCTTCCCAACCTTTCCCCCTGCATCCCCAAAGTCCATTGCATCATTCTTATGCCTTCACAGAGGACTTTTAAATATGCAAAATCAAACAAGAAGAGACCATGTCTTGCTTATCAAATGTAAAAAAGAATTCTTAACATTCAATATGGCCAAAAGTCTTGGATAAACAGGTACTCTTAATCGCTGGTAAAAGTGGAGAACAATTTTTGAAGATGCATTGAAAGCTTTTTATTTCTGTAATGTAAATAAACTTTAACCAGGGTTTCTCATTATCCCATGGAAATTTAAAATGTGTTCAGTATTTCTCTACAAAGGTAACCATCACTGTACCGTGATGTTGAAAAAGACCCAAGGAAACACAGCAAAAAGCACAGTATCCATGAATAAATAATTGGTGAAATATACGACGGAATAGAATATTGTCACTAAAAATAATCACGGAGAAGAACTTTGTTGAAAGTAAATGTGTTAGGAGAAATGGTAGTCACTTCTTTTCACCCCTCTTTTAAACACCCTACTCTACCAATCCAAATGCTACTTGCTGTAGTGTCTCCAGATAATCTTTATACACAACTCCAACCACTATTGACAGCATCACAGAACATCCTTACAACATACAAGTTTCATTATAATTTAGGCAAAAAAAATTACACAATCTGTGAAGTAACAGACCTAAAACATTAATATTTTTCCCTTAAAACGTCATTTTTTTCTTCTCTGTATGAGACTGCTTCTTTTAAAACAGTCAACTAGAAAATGAATATTTATACAAAATGCGAATAAAATTCAAAACACCACATAAATATACTGTAATATAATACACAAAATGAGACTTTTGGTCTTTTTCATTATTTCAACAGTTATGTCTTATTTTGGTAAAAGTCACAATCTTATCAAGTTTAATGCAGGAAACTCAGCACAAGGAGTTCTGAAAGATAAGGAACACAAGCAACATCATGTTTTGTAACCTCAACTCCAGAAATGGAGCCTTTGAACTGGCAAGCAATTTATTCCATTTCCAAGACAATTTTCCTATTGTATTGAAAATTTTACCACAGTATTTAAAAACAGTAAGATGATGAATAATGGATTTTTTCAGAGACAGGAAAAGTGCAGAATCTTAAGTGTCTTTGTTGCCTGGTGTCATACACACTTAATTGGTTTGTCACTCAAGAAAAATCAACGTTTCCAGCAATTAAGTATAATTCTGGGAACATACTTTTAAAATGAGTAAAAACAATTATGAACAAAGACGACAGAATGGATGATACCAAACCCAAGAGCACTGCCATGGTAAGAAACAAGGACAGCTATCTGAACTGCAGCCAAAGGTTTCAAAAAAAAAAAAATTAGGAACTCTCAACTCGCAAGTACTGGAAGGCACATAATTTACATGTATCTAAGTAAAAGTAAATCAACACAATAACTAGCTTTAAAACTTACATTTTTTCTTAAATATCTAATAGCCTTATTGTTTCCATTTCGATGAGAAACACTTCTTAGAAGCCAATCGATATTAAAGAAATATATTTAAAACATGTCTAATGCTCAAAGCTTCTTTAAAAATAAACACTCTCCCTTTGCCTGCATGTTAGTAAAGTAGAAAAACAAAGCAAAAAACTAAGTGTTATAAAGAAATGTGCATATTTCCTTCATCAAATACAACTACAAGGTTGAACCGTCATTGATAAGTCATTAGTAAGCAGCAAGCTGCATAAACTAATGAGAAATTGGGACTCTCCCTTCTATAGCAGCAAAGGAGACAAATGGTGCTATGGTTGAAATGTTTTTGTCCCCTCCAAATTCATGTGTTGGAAGCTTAATCCTCAAAGCAACAGTCTTAGGAGATAGTGCCTAATGGGAAGCATTTAGGCCACAATATTTCCACCCTCATGACGCATTAATGCCATCATAAAGAGGGCATATTGCATGGGTTCGCTCTATCCTGCTCTTCTGCCATGTGAGGAAACCACGTTCTTCCTCTCTTGCCCTCCCATCCTCTCCCATGTGAGGACACAGCAAGAAGGTCTCACCAGATGTCAATACCTTGATCTTGGACTTCCAGCCTCGAGAAGTGTGAGAAATAAATTTCTGTTCTTTATAAATTATCTAGTCTCAGATATTCTGTTACAGCACCACAAAATAGACTAAGACACAGGGTAAGATGTTAAAATAAATAAATAAGCCAGCAGATAAATGAATAAAATTAAAGGGATGGCTGCCTGAAAAATACGCCTTGACTTTAGTAGCAAAACGCAGCAAAAGGAACATGGAAATCATTTCCCCCATGGGAATTATATATACAGTAACCTTGGAGTTAATGATTTCTAAAATGTTCTACAAGAAAACTGAACACCAATTTCTTGAAATAAGAAATAATACCGGCCGGGCGCGGTGGCTCAAGCCTGTAATCCTAGCACTTTGGGAGGCCGAGACGGGCGGATCACGAGGTCAGGAGATCAAGACCATCCTGGCTAACACAGTGAAACCCCGTCTCTACTAAAAATACAAAAAAAAAATTAGCCGGGCGAGGTGGCGGGCACCTGTAGTCCCAGCTACACGGGAGGCTGAGGCAGGAGAATGGCGTAAACCCGGGAGGCGGAGCTTGCAGTGAGCTGAGATCCGGCCACTGCACTCCAGCCCGGGCGACAGAGCGAGACTCCGTCTCAACAAAAAAAAAAAAAAAAAAAAAAAAAAAAAAAGAAATAATACTGTTATACATAAATTGAGAAAAACTTCTGAATTAGAGTTAATGGTACAATATCCAATGTTATGTAAATACAAACCCAGAAATTTGAAGCTATATAGCCAATTAGCTCAGGATAAATACTTCAGTTACCTAAAATTGTGATGTTCCCTATTATCAACTCTGTCTTCATGCTAATACTATTAGGAGTAAAAAATAAATAAATAAATAAGTAAAACATTTCTATTCTGGCAAGTGTAAATAATTTTTTAAACTTGAAATTATTTTATTTTATACTTTTTTTTTTTTTTTTTTTTTTTTTGGAAATAGAGCCTTGCTCTGTCTCCCAGGCTGGAGTGCAGAGGTGCAATCTCAGCACACTGTAACCTCAGACTCCTAGGTTCAAGAGATTCTTCTGCCTTGGCTTCCCAAGTAGCTGGGATTACAGGTGCTCGCCATCACATCCAGCTAATTTTTACATTTTTAGTAGAGACAGGGTTTCACCACCTTGGCCAGGCTGGTCTCAAACTCCTGACCTCAGGTGATCTGCCCACCTCGGACTCCCAAAGTGCTGAGATTACAGGTGTTAGCCACCGCACCCGGCCTACATATGCCTTTTAAAGGAAACTCTTATAGAACCGCCAAGAAAATGTCTCTGATTTCAACGAATCCTGGGACTGGACAACCAGATAAATACTGTCTTAAGAATTAGTACTATGTCTTTAAAAAAAAAAAAAAAAAAAGGCATTTCAATTGTGAACCATCACAGCAAAAGAAGTTTCATTTTTACAACTAGTAAAATATTAGACTATCATAATTATCAAAGTTTTATGATTCATAGAAAATTGTGTATAGACTCTCAGAATTAGAAATCTAACATTTAAAAAAATTGTGTTGCTTCTATCAAGAAACACTAATATTTTACCAATAATCAGACAATAGACATCTGTTCTTAACACTAGTATCTTTCAATGCTAAAACTTAACTATTAGAAGATTGCAAATGCCTCTGGGCAGGGCCAACAGTCACACTGCTGGCAAAAGCAAAGAAAAACTAATAACGGACGTGGATAAACAAAACAATGCTTAATGTCATTCATTCTTCATTTAACTGCAAAGATAATTTGAATGACACCACCATCACTTAAAACACAAAAATGGGAAACACCAATTTAACAAATACCTTATTTTCACCCAGATGTTAACAATGTGAAGGAGAAATCAATGTCTCACATGACTTTGTAGAAAACAGACTTAACAAGTAATTGCATTCCCAGTGAACTATGAGTTACTATGTGTGATACACATCATTTTGTTTACTTAATGACATATGAAAACAGTAACATCCTCATCCTTGATGATAATAAAGGCAATGTGCTATTGAATGTTTTAATCTTCCTTAACCATATGATATGGTTTGGATGTGTGTCCCCTGCAAATTTCATGTTGAAATGTGATCCCCAATGTCAGAGGTGGGGCCTAGTGGGAGATACTGAATCATGGGGTAGGGGTGGTCCCCTCATGAATCCCCATGGTGATTGATAAGTGAGTTCTCACTCAGTTCACGTGAGATCTGGTCGTTTATAAGAGTCTGGGACCTCCCATTCTCTCTTGCTCCCTTTTGTCATGTGACATTCTGGCTTCCCAATACCTTCCACCATGATTGTATACTTCCTGAGGCCTCCCCAGAAGCAGATGCCAGCACCATGCTTCCTGAAAAGCTTACTGAAGCATGAGCCAATTAAATCTCTTTTTTTTTTTTTTGTAAATTACCCGGCCTCAAGTATTATATTTCTTTATAGCAATGCAAAAACGGACTAACATCATACTCAAATCACATCTAATTCTTCCCTTAGAAATTTTTATAAAATATAAGCCCAATCATGAAATTTTTTATACGTTTTAACAACTAACCAACATTATCTTTTAAATATACTGTGTTCTAAAGTAGTATGATTATAATAAAAATAATTCCACTTCAAGGAAAACCTGAGAACTTCTAAAATACAATAACTACAGTTCTTTATACATAAGAGCAAAATGTCATTTTCATATGGTCAAGGAAGGAAACTTTCAAAGCTTACAAAGCGAAGTAAAGCTCATATGAAAGCTGTTTTTCTAATAACTATTTCGTTTTCAACTGCCAATGTGGATATCTAGGCTACATAATGTAAAATTCTGCTTCTGGTAAATTAAGACAATACACTAACTTACATTTCTTTTTTTTTTTTTTTTTTTTTTTTTTTTTTTTTTACTTTTATTCTATTCTATAGCACACACTTCCCAAAATTTAAATTGGGAAGTGAATAAAGTTTATAGCAAAATTGTTATGTTCTAATATTTCTATTTTGGGAAATGTGTACCATTGTGAAATTAGTGACTTGTTACAAATAGTTAAAATGGTAAATTTTAAGTTACCTATATTTTACCACAATGAAAACACTCTACAGACAGGAGGCTGGGGGATCAGTGGAATGGAAAATGACAGGATGAGGGTGGTAGCTCCAGGGCACGAGGTTTTTTTTTGGACATGATGAACATGTTCAAACGTTGACTTTGGTGATGGTTACGTTTATCTATGAATATTCTAAAAAACACTGGGCTGGGTGCAGTGCTCATGCCTGTAATCCCAGCACTTTGGGAGGCCGAGGTGGGTGGATCATGAAGTCCAGAGATCGAGATCATCCTGGCCAACACGGTGAAACCCTGCCTCTACTAAAACAAAAAAAAAACTAGCCAGGCATGGTGGCACGAGCCTGTAGTCCCAGCTTACTCAGGAGGCTAAGGTAGGGGAATCGCTTGAACCTGGGAGGCAAAGGTTGCAGTGAGCCAAGATCGCGCCACTGCACTCCAGCCTAGCAACAAAGCAAGACTCCCTCTCAAAAAAAACAAAAATGCTTGAATAGGAATAGCTCTGGTCTGCAGCTCCCAGTGAGATCAAGGCAGAAGGCGAGTGATTTCTGCATTTCCAACTCAGGTACCCAGCTCATCTCACTGGGACTGGGGAGACAGTGGGTGCAGCCCACGGAGGGCAAGCTGAAGCAAAGAGGGGTGTTGCTTCACCCGGGAAGCGCGAGGGGTCAGGCAAACTCCCACCCCTAGCCAAGGGAAGCCCTGAAGGACTGTGCTGCGAGAAACGGTGCATTTTGGTCCAAATACTACGCTCTTCCCACGGTCTTTGTAACCCTCAGACCAGGAGATTCCTTTGGGTGCCTACACCACCAGGGCCCTGAGTTTCAAGCACAAAGCTGGACAGCCATTTTGGCAGACACTGAGCTAGCTGCAGGAGTCTTTTTTCATACCCCACGGCACCTGGAATCCCAACAAGACAGAACCGTTCACTCTCCTGGAAAGGCTGAAGCCAGGGAGCCAAGGGGTCTACCTCAGTGGATCCCACCCCCACGGAGCCCAGCAAGCTAAGATTCACTGGCTTGAAATGCTCACTGCCAGCACAGCAGTCTGAAGTCAACCTGGGATGCCCGAGCTTGGTGGGGCAAGGGGCGCCTGCCATTACTGAGGCTTGAGTAGGTGATGTAAACAAAGCCGCCACCAGAGCTTAGCAAAGCCACTGCAGCCAGACTGCCTCTCTAGATTCTTCCTCTCTGGGCAGACAATCTCTGAAAGAAAGGCAGCTGCCCCAGTCAGGGGCTTATAAATAAAACTCCCATCTTCCTGGGACAGAGCACTAAGGGGAAGGGCAGGCTGTGAGCACAGCCTCAGCAGACTTAAATGTTCCTGTCTGCCAACTCTGAAGAGAGCAGCGTATCTCCCAGCACAGCGCTTGAGCTCTGCTAAGGGACAGACTGCCTCCTCAAGTGGGTCCCTGACGGCCGTGTATCCTGACTGGGAGACACCTCCTAGCAGGGGTCAACAGACACCTCATACAGAAGAGCTCCAGGTGGCATCTGGCAGGTGCCCCTCTGGGACAAGGCTTCCAAGGGAAGGAACAGGCAGCAATCTTTGCTGTTCTGCAACCTCCGCTGGTGAAACCCAGGTTAACAGGATCTGGAATGGATCTCCAGCAAACTCCAGCAGACCTGCAGCAGAGGAGCCTGACTGTTAGAAGTAAAACTAACAAACAAAGAAATTGCATCAACATCAACAAAAAGCATCAACATCTACACAAACACTCAATCCGAAGGACACCAGCATCAAAGACCAAAGGTAGATAAATCCATGAAGATGAGGAAAAACCAGCACAAAAATGCTGGTAATTCCTAAAACCAGAATGCCTCTTCTCCTCCAAAGCATCACAACTCCTCACCAGCAAGGGGACAAAACTGGACGGAGAATGAGTTTGACCAACTGACGAAAGTAGGCTTCAGACGGTGGGTAATAACAAACTCCTCCGAGCTAAAGGAGCATGTTCTAACCCAATGCAAGGAAGCTAGGAACCTTGAAAAAAGGTTAGAGGAATTGCTAACTAGAATAACCAGTATAGAGAAGAACATAAATGACCTGACGGAGCTGAAAAACACAGCACGAGAACTTCATGAAGCATACGCAAGTATCAATAGCCAAATCAAGTGGAAGAAAGGATATCAGAGATTGATGATCAATTTAATGAAATAAAGCGTGAAGACAAGATTAGAGAAAAATGAATGAAAAGAATGAAAAGAAAGCCTCCAAGAAACATGGGACTATGTGAAAAGACCAGACCTACGTTTGACTGGTATACCTGAAAGTAATGGGGAGAATGGAACCAAGCTGGAAAACACTCTTCAGTATATTATCCAGGAGAACTTCCCCAACCTAGCAAGACAGGCCAAAATTCAAATTCAGGAAATACAGAGACCACCACAAAGATACTCCTTGAGAAGAGCAACCCCAAGACACAGAATCGTCAGATTCACCAAGGCTGAAATGAAGGAAAAAATGTTAAGGGCAGCCAGAAAGAAAGGTCGGGTTACCCACAAAGGGAAGCCCATCAGACTAACAGCAGATCTCTCTGCAGAAATCCTACAAGCCAGAAGAGAATGAGGTCCAATATTCAACATTCTTAAATAAAATAATTTTCAACCCAGAATTGTATATCCGGCCCAACTAAACTGAAGGAGACAGACACAAAAAACCCTTCAAACCCTTTTATTTGAAGGGTTTTTCGTGTCTGTATCTCCTTCACTTTAGTTTGGCTGGATATAATGAATATCCAGGAGCCGGTTTTTTTTTTTAAAAGATTAACAAAACAGACCACTAGCCAGAATAATAAGAAATAAAGAGAGAAGAATCAGACACAATAAAAAATGATAAAGAGGATATCACCACTGACCCCACAGAAATACAAACTGCAATGAGGGAATACTATAAACACCTCTACGCAAATAAACTAGAAAATCTAGAAGAAATGGATAAATTCCTGGACACATACACCCTCCCAAGACTAAACCAGGAAGAAGTCAAATCCCTGAACAGACTGATAACAAGTTCTGAAATTGAGGCAGTAATGGCCTACTAACCAAAAAAAGCCCACGACCAGACAGATTCACAGTCGAATTCTATCAGAAGTACAAAGAGGAGCTGGTACCATTCCTTCTGAAACTATTCCAAACAACAGAAAAAGAGGGACTCCTCCCTAACTCATTTTATGAGTCCATCATCATCCTGATACCAAAACCTGGCAGAGACACAACAAAAAAAGAAAATTTCAGGCCAATATCCCTGATAAACATCGATGTGAAAATCCTCAATAAAATACTGGCAAACCAAATCCAGCAGCACATCAAAAAGCTTATCCACCACGACCAAGTCAGCTTCATCACTGGGATGCAAGGCTGGTTCAACATCCACAAATCAATAAACGTAATCCATCACATAAACAGAACCAATGACAAAAACCACATGATTATCTCAATAGATGCAGAAAAGGCCTTCGATAAAATTCAACACCCCTTCATGCTAAAAACTCTCAATAAAGTAGGTATTAATGGAATGTATCTCAAAATAATAAGAGCTATTTATGACAAACCCACAGCCAATATCATACTGAATGGGCAAAAGCTGGAAGCATTCCCTCTGAAAACCGGCACAAGACAAGGATGCCCTCTCTCACCACTCCTATTCAACATAGTATTGGAAGTCCTGGCCAGGGCAATCAGGCAAGAGAAATAAATAAAGGGTATTCAAATAGGGAAAGAGGAAGTCAAACTGCCTGTTTGCAGATGATATGATTGTATACTTAGAAAACCCAAAATCTGCTTAAGCTGATAAGCAACTTCAGCAAAATCTCAGGATACAAAACCAATGTGCAAAAATCACAGGCATTCCTATACACCAATAATAGACAAAGAGAGAGCCAAATCATGAGTGAATTCCCATTCACAACTGCTACAAAGAGAATAAAATAACTAGGAATACAACTTATATGGGATGTGAAGGACTTCTTCAAGGAGAACTACAAACCACTGCTCAAGGAAATAAGAGAGGTCACAAACAAATGGAAAACATTCCATGCTCATGGATAGGAAGAATCAATATTGTGAAAATGGCCATACTGCCCAAAGTAATTTGTAGATTCAGTGCTATCCCCATCAAGCTACCACTGACTTTCTTCACAGAATTAGAAAAAAACTACTTTAAATTTCATATGGAACCAAAAAAGAGCCCACATAGCCAAGACAATCCTAAGCGAAAAGAACAAAGCTAGAGGCATCATGCTACCTGACTTCAAACTATACTACAAGGCTACAGTAACCAAAACAGCATGACACTGGTACCAAAACAGATATATAGACCAATGGAACAGAACAGAGGCCTCAGAAATAATGCCACGCATCTACAACCATCTGATCTTTGACAAACCTGACAAAAGCAAGCAATGGGGAAAGGATTCCCTATTTAACAAATGGTGTTGGGAAAACTGGCTAGCCATATGCAGAAAACAAACTGGACCCCTTCCTTATACCTTATACGAAAATTAACTCAAGGTGGATTAAAGACTTAAATGTAAGACCTAAAACTATAAAAACCCTAGAAGAAAACCTAGGCAATACCATTCAGGACATAGCCATGGGCACAGACTTCATGATTAAAACACCAAAAGCAACGGCAACGAAAGCCAAAATTGCCAAATGGGATCTAATCAAACCAAAGAGCTTCTGCAAAGAAACGATCATCAGAGTGAATAGGCAACCTACAGAATGGGAGAAAATTTTTGTCATCTATCCATCTGACAAAGGGCTAATATCCAGAATCTATGAGGAACTTAAATTTACAATTTAAAAAAAACAAACCAATCCCATCAAAAAGCAGACAAAGGATAGGAACAGACACTTTTCAAATGAAGACATTTATGCAGCCAACAAATATATGAAAAAAGCTCATCAAAGACATGCAAATCAAAACCACAAGGAGATACCATCTCATGCCAGTTAGAATGGCAATCGCTAAAAAGTCAGGAAACAACAGATGCTAGAGAGAATGTGGAGAAATGGGAATGCTTTTATACTGTTGGTGGGAGTCTAAATTAGTTCAACCATTGTAGAAGACAGTGTGGCAATTTTTCAAGGATCTAGAACTAGAAATACCATTTGACCCAGCCATCCCATTACTGGGTATATACCCAAAGGATTATAAACCATTCTACTATAAAGACACATGCACATGTATGTTTATTGCAGCACTATTCACAATAGCAAAGACTTGGAACCAACCCAAATGCCCATCAATGATACACTGGATAAAGAAAACGTGGCACAAACACACCATGGAATACTATGCAGCCACAAAAAAAGGATGAGTTCATGTCCTTTGCGGGGACAGGGATGAAGCTGGAAACTATTACTCTCAGCAAACTAACACAGGAACAGAAAACCAAACACCGCATGTTCTCACTCATAAATGGGAGCTGAACAATAAGAACACATGGACACAGGGAGGGGAACAACACACACCAGGGCCTGACAGGTGGTTAGGGGCTAGGTGAGGGATAGCATTAGGAGAAATACCTAATGTAGATGATGGGTTGACAGGTGCAGCAAACCACCATGACATGTGTATACCTATGTAACAAACCTGCACATTCTGCACATGTATCCCAGAACTTAAAACATTAAAAAAAAAAAACACTGAACTATACACTTTAAGTAGGGTAACTTGTATGTATATAAACTATATCAAAAAAGCTGTTAAAAATGAGTAAATGAAGCAATTTTAAAATAAAAAAGAGTAAATAAAAAGAAGAAAAAAGGAAAAATGTAAACTGCTCCTTCCTTCCAGTTCTAGACCAAGATGGAGTATATGTGCTACTCCTTATTCTTCCCACTAAACACAGATAAAAACCCTGGACATTAAACATCAAAAGGTGGGGAGAAGAGGGCAGACCAGTAAGGTCCCTGGACTCAGAGAACAAGACATCAGTGAGTTTCCAGTATTCCCTTTTGGTCTCATGCCCATGTTGTGTACTAGAGAGTTGGCAACCAGAAAAGTAATAGACACAGACCAAAAAAATCCCCAAGAAAAGTCTGGTCTTTCTAGCCAAAGGACTAGGAAAAGGGCAGCCTAGCGGAACAAAAAAAATTTGATAGGAATATCCCATCCAAAGATGACAGAAAAAGCACAGCCTCACCCACACTGAACAGCAAAGAGTAAGCGAAGCCTGGACTCCCACACTGCCCAGCTGTAGGAAGATACTCTCCCCACTGCCCAGATGGTGTCAGGGCAGACCAAGTGGGGAGTGGAGACATCCATCCAAGCCTGGCAGTCATTGTAGGGTACATGCACAAGGGTGCCGGACGCTCATCCCTGTTAAAGTTTCAAAAAATTAGTTTAAAGATCGAACTGGCTTTTATTAGCAAATCAGGCAGTATTTCATCTATGAAATAGAAAGATACTCAGATCAGCTGAGCAGCAGAAGTAAACTCTGCAGCCAGAAAAGGCTGCAGAAAGCAGATTCAAGGAACAAAATACAGATTGGGCATTTCAAAGTTACTTTCCTTACAGGGTAGAGAGGACTCTCTTATGCTGGCTCAGTTTGGCCCCCTTATGACTGGTTGCTGTGAATCTCTTGTTTTGGGGGAAACTGGCCTGTTTTTAATTTAGTTTGATTGTGGCACCTAGCACAAGTGACTCCATTCTAGTTTGTTCTAGTCTGCTTGGCCTGGTGCAGGAGCTTAGTCTGAAATAATGGCCTCTGGTACATTTTATTTAATACCCCCAACTGGCAGTAATAAAGCACTCCTACCCATCTCGATCAGTGTCAGAGGAGGCCTAGTGAAAAGTGGAAAATCTAACCACCTTCTAAAAGGTAACACCACCCATGCAATGTCAGTGGAGGCCACAGGCATGCAGTAACCAGGCACTCCTCCCCTTCCCAGCCAAGGTGGTGCTAGCAGAGACCACTGGGGAGCCAGTAGTCACATGGCACCTTCCCTTTCCGGATGTCAAAATGGGCTGTGAAGGGAACCTGGCTCTTCACCCCCTTCTGGCAGTAACCCCCACATTCCACTACCACTACCACCAGGCCCGATAACCAGAAGATTAAAATAAGATCCCAAATCTCATAACAAAATGTCTAGGCTATACTGGAAAATCACTCATTATCCCCAAAACCAGAAAAATTTCAACTCAAATGAGAAAAGAGAATCAACAGATGTCAACATCAAAACAACACAGACACTGAAATTATCTAACAAGCATTTTTAAACACACATCACAAAAATGTCTCAATGGACAATTATGAAGAGACTTGAAACAAATGAAAAAAATATAAAGTCTCAGAAGAGACACTGCTAGTATGAAGAAGAAACAACTGGAAATTCTGAAACTAAAAATCTTAATGGATGGGCTCAACAGTAAAATTTTAAAAAGGGGGAAAAAATCAGTGAACTTTAAGACAAAACAATAGAAACTGCCCAAGATGAACAGGAAATGGACTTAGAAAAAATGAGCAGAAACTCAGGACCCTACGGTACAACAAGAAAAGATTTCACAAGGTGTCACACCAGGGTAAAAGAAGAGATGGAGAGTAGAGCACAAAAAGCACTGCAAACTTCTCAGATCTGACAAAAGATCTGACAAGAATGGCTGCAAACTTCTCAGATCTGACAAAAGATACAAACTTAAAGAATCAGGATGCTAAGCAAACCCCAAACAGGGTAATCCTGAAGAAATTCATACCAAGACCCAGAATAGTCAAACGACTAAAAACTAAAGACTAAAAAAAATGTTGAAAGTAGTAAGAGAAAAATGACACCTATCTCAAAAGGAAAAACAACTCAAATGATATCAGATTTCTCATCAGAAAGCACAGAGACCAGAAAGAAGTGGCATAATAACATTTTTCAAGTGCTAAAAGAAAAGAACTGTCAACTCCAAATTCTGTATCTGATGAAATTATCCTTCAGGAATGAAGGAGAAATACAAGCATCTTCAGATGAAGGAAAACGAACAGAATTTGCTTCCAGTAGACCTACCCTAAAAGAATAGAGAATTACTGAAACAGAACAAAAATGAGAAATTGTGAACTATCAGGAAATAAGAAAACAGAAAGGGCAAAAAGGGTAGGTCAATACCATAGGCTTTCCTTTGCCTCTTGAATATTCTAGATTCTTAGAGAGATAAAGCAAAAATTATAACACTGTCTGATATAGAGTTCTAATTGTATATAAAGGAAATATTTATATACCTTTATGTATGTAAAATCTACATATACTTTTACATGAGTATTACCAACGGGAGGATAAAGGGATTTAAAGAGGCGAAGCTCTTACACTTCACCCAACAACTGTTAAAATACCAACAGTACACTGCAATGAGTTATGTATACATAATGTAATTCCTAGAGCTACCACTAAGTAATATCTATACAAAGAAATACGCTGAAGAACACTATAGATAAACTAGAATTCTAAAAAATGTTGAAGCATAACCCATAAGGCAGGAAAAAGAAAACAGAGAAACAAAAACAGAAAGCAAAAAATAAAATGGCATTATCAAACATTACGCTGAACATAAACCCTCTAAATACATCAATCAAAAGACAGACAATGGCAGTGGGTAAAAAAACAACCAACCATATGACAATTACCAGAAACTCACTTCAAATATAAGTTACCTGAGAGTGAAAGGATGGAAAATTATATACCATGCAAACATTAATTGAAGGAAAGCAGAGGTGGCTATATTAGTGTCAGATAAAGTAGATTTCAGAGCAGAAAAATTACCAGAGACACACAGGTGAACTACATAATGATAAAAGTGTCAATCCATCAAGAACACACAGGAATCTCAAACGTGTATGCACCAAACAATAGACCCTACAAAATATGTGAAACAAAAATTGATAAAACGCTAAAAAGAGGCAGGGTGCACTGGCTCATGCTTGTAATCCCAGCGCTTTGGAAGGCCAATAGAAGGCGATCACTGAGCCCAGGAGTTCAAGTCCAGTGGAACCCCATCTCTACAAAAAAAAATTTTTTTTTTTTTTTTTTTTTTTTTTTGAGACGGAGTCTTGCTCTGTAGCCCAGTCTGGAGTGCAGTGGTGCCATCTCGGCTCACTGCAGGCTCCGCCTCCCGGGTTCGGGCCATTCTCCTGCCTCAGCCTCCAGAGTAGCTGGGACTACAGGCGCCCGCCACCTCGCCCGGCTAATTTTTTGTATCTTTTAGTAGAGACGGGGTTTCACCGTGTTAGCCAGGATGGTCTCGATCTCCTGACCTCGTGATCCGCCCGTCTCGGCCTCCTAAAGTGCTGGGATTACAGGCTTGAGCCACCGTGCCCGGCCAAAAAAAAATTTTTTAAATCAGTTGGGCATGTTGGCGTGTGCCTATAATCCCAGCTACTCTGGAGGCTGAAGCAGGAGGATGGCTTGAGCCCAAAAGGTCGAGGCTGAATTGAGCCATGATCATGCCACTGCACTCTAGCCTGGGTAACAGACTGAGACCATGTCAAAAAAAAGAAAAAAGAACAAAAGAGAATAAACAAAGCTACAAGGAAAGACGAACTCAACAGGACAAAGGAAATAAATAACATTTCAGAACACTCCACCTAACAATAGCAAAATAAATGTTCTTTTCAAGAGCCAAAGAATACTTACCAACATACAGGTAGAGTCACAATATCTTACTGTATGCCTTGTAAAAGCACCACTTAACTTTTTAAACTATGTGTATGTTACCACGATAAAATAAAACCCAACTTCAGAAAATAATGTAGAAGCACAACTTCTGGTCCAGACAAAATGCCATAGACCCATTTCTCTGCTTCTCCCCAGTAAGTCCAACTATAAACCCTGGTAATTAAGCAAAAGCCAATCAAAGGAGAGTTCTGAAAGAAGGTAAGAAGGCAGCAGTGACTTACTGAGACTCCCCTCTCCCACCAAGGGATATTGGGGCCTGAGACTCCCCTCTCCCATCAAAGGATACTGGGGCATTTGGGCAGAAGCAGTAAGGGGAACTTGTCACTACAAGCTGCTGGCCCAAGAAGGCTCTGTGCCTCTCATGCCTGAGACTCCTCTCTCTCATTAGGGAGAGCCAGGCAGCACCAACAGGTGCAACCCCACCACATAAGGAGCCCGGTCCAGAAAAACCTTTTTATCCATAACCTAAGATCTTGCTCCAAGACATCAGAGCATCAAGGTGTCACCAGCAAGAGGGATTCTGCCACAGGAACCCTTTTGCCACAGCGGTGCTAAGACTCCTCTTCTCCAACCCAGAGACACCAGGGCAGTCACTGGGTCCATATGGATGGGATACAGCCACAGCCAGGGCCCAACCACAGAAGCCTCTTCATCCCCATGGGTCTGACACTTTCATCTTTTAACAAGAGAAACCAGGCCTAGGAAAATCCACCTTTCGCTCTCACGCAGCACCAACAGAGACCAGGAAGAGCCCCAGTGATACCACATAAACCAAGCAGACCAAAGATCACAGCACAAAGGCTCTGAGAATTAAAATGTCATTTAGAACCACAGGCCACAAATGTAGTCCAGGACCTATGTGCTGAATCTAAACAGGGTGGCTGCACGCTAAAATAAAAGATATAAATAGAACCCAAATTCTCCTAATATACAAAATACCCAAGAGACAATCGAAAACCATCTGTCAAACCAAGAGCCAAAACATTCACAGAATGGAGTGGAGATAACAGAGTAAAGAATTAGGGAACTTGAGAACAGATTAATAGAACGTACACAATCTGAACAACACAGAGAAAAGAAACAGGGAAAAAGCCTAAGGGAATTATGAAACACCAACATAAGATCCAACTTTCTTAACACTGGAAATCCAAATGGAGAGAAGAGAGTGGGAGCAACTCTCCATTATTTCAACAACAACAAAGAGTAGTTGAAGAAATAATGGCTAAAAACTTCCTAAATTCAGTCGAAGACCAAAAGCAAACAAACAAACAAAAAACCAAACATAAAATCCATGACAAGACACATCATAATTAAACTTCTGAAAACTAGACAAAGTAAAAACTTGAAAGCAGCCAGAGAGAAATGACACATTATCTACAAGGGAACATCAATCTGAGTGACAGCAGCATCCTAATCAGAAACTACGGACGCAAGAAGGAAGAGGCACAAGATTTTTCAAATGCTAAGAAAAGAATGGCAGGCTAGCAGCCATGGCTCACGCCTTAATCGTCACACTCTGGGAGGACGACACAGGAGGATCACTTGAAACCAGCTGGGCAATATAGCAAGATCCTGTCTCTTTTTTTTTTTTTTTTTTTTTTTTTTTTTGAGACGGAGTCTCGCTCTGTCGCCCAGGCTGGAGTGCAGTGGCCGGATCTCAGCTCACTGCAAGCTCCGCCTCCCGGGTTCACGCCATTCTCCTGCCTCAGCCTCCCGAGTAGCTGGGACTATAGGCGCCCGCCACCTCGCCCAGCTAGTTTTTTGTATTTTTTAGTAGAGATGGGGTTTCACCGTGTTAGCCAGGATGGTCTCGATCTCCTGACCTCGTGATCCACCCGTCTCGGCCTCCCAAAGTGCTGGGATTACAGGCTTGAGCCACCGCGCCCGGCCGATCCTGTCTCTTAAAAAAATTTTTTTTTTTAATTAGCCAGGCATGGTGGTATGTGCCTGTAGTCCCAGCTACATGGGTGGATTGCCTGGGCCCAACAGGTCAAGGCTGTAATGAGCTATGATCGCATCACTAACTCTAGCCAGGACAAAAGAGCAAGATTCTGTCAAAAAAAAAAAAAAAAAAAGGAAGAACAATAGAAAAAGGGGAAATATGGGCACGTGGTATGTGCAATACACTATCCTTATCATCATGAGTTTTACAAACCATATTTGATGACTGACACAAAAACTGTGTCAACCACCTGTAACACCATCTGATACCCAGGACATGATATTTAAAGTGAGGACCTAACTGAAAGAAGGGTTTCCACACTTGACTGGAAGTGGTGAAATACAGCAATACACCATGGTGATAAGTCACATATGTATACTGTAATACCCAGATCAAGCACTGTGAAAACTATACAAACACCTAATCTCAAACACACTATACGGACACCAAAAGTGTCCAAGTAACCCAAAAAGTGGCAAAAACAAAAAAAAGAAACAGTAATGAGAATCAGAAGAAACAGAACACAGATAATACATAGCACACTTATATTCTAACATATCAATAATTATTGTAACTGTAAATGGGGTAAATATGCCAATCAAAAGAGAATGGCATAGTCAATAAAAAATAGGATCATAAGATCCAACAAGAAACTCACTCCAAATTCAACATAGGTAAGTTGAAAGCTAATACCATGCAAACATTAATCCAAAAAAAGCATAAATGGCGACATCAATATCTAACAAAGAAGATTTTAGAGCAAAGAAAATTACCAGAGACAGAGGAACATTAACCATGAAAGGAACAATCCACCGAGAAGACAAAATTCTTGAATGTGTGTGCACCACATGACAGTGCTTCAAAGTACATGAGGCAAAAATGGATTCAATCTGTGACGGAAACCTATTTTGAAACAGGTGGCACATTTCCAAATAATGAACTCCTAAAATTAAACAGATTTACTAATACAGTTACTGCTATAGGTAACACCAAGGAGGAAAGGAGAAATGGTAGTTCCAGAGAACCCACTTTCAACCAAGCACTGAAAAAAGGGCACCTTACACAGGTTCTACTGTAATCTCCAATAATCCCGTAAGAAAAAATATTATCCAGCACTTTACAGATGAAGAAACCATGGCTTTGAGTTTAAGTTACCCAAGAGCAAACAGCTAGTGGGAAAATCAACACACAAATCAGCGTTATAACATTCCGATACGTACTCTGAGCTGTATGTTACAGTCTCTCAAATGGCCGAAACCAAAAATTGTTCAAAAACTCAAATTCTGAAGCAACTACATATTGAGTGAAATTATGTTTTCTACAATTCCTCTGGAATAAAACTTCAAAAACTGTAAGAAGCAATACTTATTTTTTAAAATTTTCTTCTTTTCTTTGAAGGAGAAATAAGTTAAATATGAGTTAAATCCAATCTCGGGTATGAAAGGTCTGTACACTAATTCTACCGCTAACCTGTGGCCCCACTAAACAAGTCAACCGTTCTCAATACTCCATTTCCCTTTCCTAAAGGCAAAACATGTCGACAAAAAGCACTTTGTATATATGTGTTTAAGTAAAAAGTGTGCCTAGCAAAGATACCGAAATGTCGAACAGAAGTCATTTCAATAAGGAGTGTGTTTTTAACAATATAATTAAAATTGCATCTGTCACCTTCACAATTCATACGGCTACACAAACAAGTTTCGGAGACTCTGAATTATCCCATAAATTAGGACTTTTGATCCCCGTTTACTTTAGGAGAGCAGCCACCCCTCAACACCGGACCGCGGTTCTCCGCTCCCGTTCTGGCTCCTGCGCTCGGCTCGGGCGTCCCGGGATGCAGACGCTCGCTCCGGCAGTTGCCCGCGGCCCTCACCACAGCTGCGGCGCGCCCAGAACGCCCAAGACTCCCGACTCCCGGCGCACAGATGGGGCGCGCCGGTAGGACCCCAGACCCGCCCGGCTCCGGGTTCCTGCGGTGGACTGGAGCCCCCGGGGCGCGTCTGCGGGGGACGCGCGCCGGTCCCGCCTCGGTTACCTGCTGTGCCGGTCGGCTCCCGGCCCGGGCCCCGCGGCGCTGTAGTAGACCGCGCGTTTGCGGTTGGCTGCGGCCGCCGCGCCGCTACGCACCGGGTAGAGCGGGATTTGGTCCGCCATGTTCCCGCCGCCCTTTCCCGCCCCTCCCGCTTTCCCCTCAATTCGCCACCTTTTCCCCGCCCTCTCCCCTCAGCGCCAACCCCGGCTGAGGCACCGCCCGCGGACCTTCCCCGCCTCCGCCAAGCGGCGAGGTCCGATGACGTCAAGAGCGGCGGCGACGCGACGCGGAAGGCGTGGCTCGCTAGGCCCGCCCTCCTTTGGGCGTCGGCGCACGATGACGTGCGCCAGGTGGCAAAAAGGCGGCGCGGGAGTCAGTGGAGTCCGGACGATGACGTCACGAGCGGCGAAGACTGGGGCGGTGTCGCCGCGTTCTGAGGCCCCGCCCCCGCCGCGTGAGGGCCCGATGACGTCACCAATCGGCGGGGCGGGGCTTGCGTACGCCGCCGGCTGGTCTTCTGGTAGCGCGGGAGGCCCCGCACATGGATCAAGGTTCGGCCGGGCGCGCTCTGGTCCGCGGGGGGAAGGACCTCGCAGCCGTCTCCTGAAAGTTCTGCCGGGCACATGCGTGGGCGCGCGCGGCCTCCTGAGCGGTCCCGAGCCTGCGCTGCTGGGAGTAGTACGCTTCTTGCTGCCGCCCCGCGCTTCTCCAGCCTGCCTTCGGTGCCCGCTTCATGCCCGTGCCCTTGGAACCGCTGGTGTCTGTGCGTTCACAGGCAGGGTCGTGCTCCGTGGCCCTGGTCCCTAAAGCGGCGCGACCCCAGGCGCGCCCACCGCGCTGGGCTGAATTTCCGAGATGTTCTTGTCCTGCTTCGTCACTGCCGCTTTCCTCCTTTCCTCTGGCTCTTGGTCTTTAGCTTGGGTCCACATCCGCAACCTCTAGGCCCGCGGCCTGCTGAAAAGTCCTGTAGGCGACTGTCAGAAACGAGGTTTACACTCTCAATCTACACAAGAAAGAAAAACGATATTGAATGAACGAATATACACCTTTGGTTGGGTTTGTTTCATTTCCTGTCCCGAGGACAGCCCCCTTCCACCTCCATCACCCACTGCCCCTGGAAGCCCGCAAGCTGAACACCGCTCACCTCGCCTATTCTGGTTTATTCACTTTGTGTTTTTTTAACCAATGTTTTTCTGATATTCCATTATGACATACACATTTTGTCTGTGTGTTTGAAACACTGTTCAACATGAACTTATAAGTGCTTTTCTGTTTTTTGGAGATGGGGTCTCCGTCACCCAGGCAGGAGTGCAATGTTTTGATCACGGCTCACTACAGCTTCCACCTCTCAAGGTTCAGGTGATCCTCCCCCATCTGCGTGTATTACTTTTTCTGCACTCCAGCCTGGGCGACAGAGCCAGACTCCGTCTCAAAAAAAAAAAAAGGTCATTATGAATATTAATTTTTGGGGGGGGACAGTCTCGCTGTCGCCCAGGCTGGAGTGCAGTGGCGCGATCTCAGCTCACTGCAAGCTCCGGGTTGACGCCATTCTCCTGCCTCAGCCTCCCGAGTAGCTTGGACTACAGGCGCCACGCCTGGCTAGCTTATGTATTTTTAGTAGAGACGGGGTTTCACCGTGTTAGTCAGGATGGTCTCCATCTCCTGGCCTCGTGATCCACCCGCCTTGGCCTCCCAAAGTGATGGGATTACAGGCTTGAGCCACCGCGCCCCGCCTGTGAATATGAATATTCTTAATTTGTTGCTGCCACTTTCTGATTGCCAGTTTGCTTCTCAGCTGCTTTTCATGTAGCTTGAATACACGCCACTCCACAGACACTAACTACTTTCAAAAGACACCAGTGGCCTCCCAATTGACAAGGGACTTCACGCATTATTTCTCTACCTCACCCTCAGCCACTGACACTGTTCACACCATCTCTCACCTACATTCAACAACTGATGTTGATAACACCATCTCATTCTCACCGCACTGGCACTGTAACACCATCTCCTCACCCTCAACACCTGACAGTGACAACAGCATCTCCTCACCCTCAGCAACTGACAGTGACACCATCTCCTCCCCCTCACTCAACACCTGACAGTGAATAGCATCTCCTTACCCTCACTCAACAACTGACAGTGACACCACCATCTCCTCAGCCTCACTCAGCAACTGACAGTGACATCATCATCTACACCCTCACTTAACAACTGACAGTGACACCATCTCCTCCCCCTCACTCAACACCTGACAGTGACACCACCATCTCCTCAGCCTCACTCAGCAACTGACAGTGACAACACCATCTCCTCACCATCACTCATCACCTGACAATGACACCATCTCCTCACCCTCAACACCTGACAGTGACAACAGCATCTCCTCACCCTCAACTACTGACAGTGACAACACCATCTCCTAACACTCACTCAGCAACTGACAGTGACAACACCATCTCCTCACACTCAACAACTGACAGTGATAACAGCATCTCCTCACCCCCACTAATCACTGACACTGTTCATATCCTCTCCTCACCCACAGTTAATAACTCACACTGATAACACCATCTCCTCACCCTCACTCAATTGAATGGACTCACGGTTCCACATGGCTGGGGAGCTCTCATAATCACGGCAGAAGGCAAGAGAGAGAATGAGAACCAAGCAAAAGGCGTTTCTCCTTATAAAACCATGAGATCTCGTGAGACTTATTCACTACCACGAGAACAGTATGGGGGAAACTGCCCCCTTGATTCAATTATCTCCCACTGGGTCCCTCCTACAACACTTGGGAATTATGGGAGCTACAATTCAAGATGAGATTTGGGTGGGGACACAGCCAAACCGTAACACGCAACCACAGGCAGTTTTCACACCAACTCCTTGTAAATTTTTTCCTCCCTTAATGCGCAGACTAAATTAACTAGCTCTCTTCCTTTACCTATTCCATCTCTCTTGAAAACTCCTCCTTCATCACCTACCCACTTAGGTAAATAATACTCATTTCTTTTTTCCTAATTCTAACCTCTCCTGGCTCCATTTCTGAATTGCTTATTCAGTTTCAATTGCATGCAAAAGTTAACGATGGGGTTTATGGGGAATATCAGTATGACTAAGGCATACTGTCTGTCCTCTAGGAAGCTTAGTAGGAGAGGGAGACACATAGGGAAACAGCTTGTTTTTACTTAGGACACAATGAAATACTTGCCATAAGTCCACAAGTATGAAGTTATACCAGTGGGTATCTTTTTTTTTTGAGACAGAGTCTCGCTCTGTCGCCCAGGCTGGAGTGCGGTGGTGCAGTCTCGGCTCACTGCAACCTCTGCCTCCCAGGTTCAAGCTATTCTCCTGCCTCAGCCTCCCAAGTAGCTGGGATTACAGGCACCCACCACCACGCCTGGCTAATTTTTGTATTTTTAGTAGAGACGTAATTTCACCATGATGGCCAGCCTGGTCTTGAACTCCTGACCTCAAGTGATCCACCTGCCTCGGCCTCCCATAGTCTTGGGATTACAGATGTGAGCCACCGCACCCATCCCCCAGTGGGTATCTTGACAGGAAAAAGATGACATACTTAAAGCGTTAAACTGAAGAGAGTTTAAGGAGCTGTTTGCAGAGGTATAGATGGAAATAAGAAAGCCAAATATTTTTGACGAATTAACTGGGAGAAGCATTAGTGGAAAACTGGTTTCACCCTTAGACCAAAGAGATTAGATAAGGAAAAGTGTTGACCCTGAATAGAATCCCTCCTGAGTTGGAGCCCTGGGAGCAAAGCTACCTCACAGAGCATGAGGCTACGGAGTAGATGCAGGCCAGCTGGTGGGCAAAAGCCACCTGCCACCCACTTTGTAAATTAAGTGCTTTTGAAACACAACCACACTGATCTGTTGACTTATTACTTATGGCTGCTCTCAAGCTATGATGGTAGAGTTAAGAAGATGCTACAGAGACCATATCACCTGCAAAGCCTGAAATATTTACCATCTGGCCCTTTAGAGAGAATGTTTGTGCATCCCTGTTCTACAGGAAAGAGCGGGTGGCGTAAGAGGCAGAGACAGGCACAGAATGGCTCTCTCACGGCAGAAGGCTGCGTTGGTCAATGCCACCCTAGCGCAACCATGAAAACAATAACAACAGAATGTTTAGCTAACAAGTTAATGGAGGGAGGAAGAGGGATAATAAAAATACTTTATTGCTTCAAGGAAGCCGTGAAAGGAGTTTAAAGAAAAAAGAATTGATGGAATAAGCGGGAAACAAAGAAGATGGTAGAGACAAACCTGAAGGTCAGTTTATGTATATTAAATGTAAACAGACTAAATACCTCAGTAAAAAGTCAGATTGTCAGATTGCATTAAAAATAAAACCCAACCGGGCGTGGTGGCTTATGCCTGTAATCCCAGCACTTTGGGAGGCTGAGGCAGGCAGATGACTAGAGGCTGGGAATTTGAGACCAGCCTGGGCAACATGGCGAAACTCCGTCTCTAATTGAAACAAAAACAAAAAGAGAAAAGAAAAAAAAAAAAGAAAAGAAAGAAAACTATATGCTTGAGGTCTCAGATCTCACCTTAAATAGAAAGACCCAGAAAAGTTGAAAGTAAAAGCATAGAAAAATATACGCCGCGCGACCACTGATTACCGTAGCCTCCCCATGAGGTAAGCTCTGTGAGTCTCCTTCACCTTTCCCCAGATAAGGAGCCTGGAGCACAGAGGGCTTAGGCAATCTGCCCGAAGTCACAGCTGCAGAGCCAGGTTTCAACCCAGGTGCCAAAAGCCATACCCTTAACCTCTAACCTCAAGTTGCCCCCTGAGTTTCAGGAAGATGATACTGATGGCTAGAATTTGAAAGTAAGGCAAAAAGGAGAAATGAATGTCATTTCATGTCATACAAAGGGACAGTCTGACCCAAAGATGAGTGGAACGTACTTTGTTCAACTCACTGCTCACTAGTTGATGAAAGTCTTTGACTTAGTGAAATCGCATGTTAACTTAAAGATGTTTGCCGGCCGGGCGCGGTGGCTCAAGCCTGTAATCCCAGCACTTTGGGAGGCCGAGATGGGCGGATCACGAGGTCAGGAGATCGAGACCATGCTGGCTAACACGGTGAAACCCCGTCTCTACTAAAAATACAAAAAAATTAGCTGGGCGAGGTGGCGAGCGCCTGTAGTCCCAGCTACTTGGGAGGCTGAGGCAGGAGAATGGTGTGAACCCAGGAGGCGGAGCTTGCAGTGAGCTGAGATCCGGCCACTGCACTCCAGCCTGGGCGACAGAACGAGACTCCGTCTCAAAAAAAAAAAAAAAAAAAAAAAAAAAGATGTTTGCCAATAGAGGTACAAATAGTTTCTGTTTTGTTGTGTATTAACTACATTTTATTTTCTACATTCTTTTTTTTTTTTTTTTTTTTTGAGATGGAGTCTCGCTCTGTCGCCCAGGCTGGAGTGCAGTGGCGCGATCTCGGCTCACTGCAAGCTCCGCCTCCCGGGTTCACGCCATTCTCCTGACTCAGCCTCCCGAGTAGCTGGGACTACAGGCGCCCACAACCGCGCCCGGCTAATTTTTTGTATTTTTAGTAGAGACGGGGTTTCACCGTGGTCTCGATCTCCTGACCTTGTGATCCGCCCGCCTCGGCCTCCCAAAGTGCTGGGATTACAGGCGTGAGCCACCGCGCCCGGCCCTATTTTCTACATTCTTGATGCTCTGGCTAACAGGGGAGAGCCTGTCCTGCTTACAGCTCATCCGTTCTTAGAGATAGCAGATGACTCACCTGCAAGCACATCTTTCACATGCAAGCCGCCAATCCTGCCAGCCACCTCGATTGGTGGGATAAGCTCTTGCTTTCCAGGCCACTGTGCCCCTGCCCTACTTACCATGGGGCCAGGCCAGAGACAGGGAGGATGGTCCTTCATGCCAAAGCCTGCTGATCACATCAGCCAAGGCCAAACCTGCCCAGCCTGTTCTCCCCGCCTTGCCCGGCCTTCCTGTGGAAGCCACAACAAAGGCTCTTGGCTTGCCTCTCTCCCTCTGTGTCCCAACCCTGCGTGGCGTGGCGTGGCGTGGTGTGGCGTGGCATGGCCCCTTCCTGTGGGAGCTCTAACAAACTGTGTTTTCTGTGGCCATCATCTCCTGATCTGTTGGCCTCACTATAGCTAAACAATAATAAAACCTACATTTTAAAACAAGTAGGAAAATATACCTCAAAGGAGGTATAAATAAAACTTATTATCCTTTAGGAGATCAACCAGTTTTGTATCTAACTAAACAGTCTTATCGTAATATTCCTTTAGAAAATTGCCTCAGTATCTCTATGTCCTAAAATACACTTTGAACCAGTTCTACATCTTACTCATTATATCTTCCTTCATTGATTAATAAGTTGAATAAAATCTTGCATGAGCATTATAATTTTACCTCTTTGAAAATTATACTTCAGGCCAGGCACGGTGGCTCATACCTGTAATCCCAGCACTTTGGGAGACCGAGACAAGCAGGTTGCTTGGGCTCAGGAATCTGAGACCAGCCTGGGCAACATAGTGAAACCTTGTCTCTGTAAACATACAAAAGATTAGCCAGGTGTGGTGGCACATGCCTGTGGTCCCAGTTGCTCGGGAGGCTGAGGTGGGAGGATCTCCTGGGCCCAGGAGGTTGAGGCTACACTGAGGCAAGATCACACTCCAGCCTGGGTGACAGGGGAGATCCTGTCTCGAAAAAGAAAAAAAAAAGAAAATTATATTTTAGCAAAAAGACATAACTTTTCACAAGTTAAAGAGGAGCTTGTTAAGTATTTTTTATGGATAACAGTGAGTATCACATTATTATGGAATTTCGATGCCATTTAACACATTTGAAAAAATGATGCTTTATTTTTAAATGTCAATACTTTATGATATGCCAAAAATACATAATTGATAACTATTTATACCTATAACAAAAAATGTTTAGTTGTCCACACACAATATGTGAAGGGACACACACTTTCCAGAAATTATTTTAGGGGTCAATGTGCAAAAAAGTTGAGAGACTGCTCTCGTAATGCACACTTAAAAATCAAACACTGCCATGAAAGAGGAACCTTGTAAGAGCTGCCTTTAAAGGCATTTGTAAAAGGCCGATTTCAACATTTGTTATTTCCTACTGATGCTTTCCTTACTTTGCTCTTATGGGATTCTCCCTGGCGAGAAATGCATTCTCTCTCACAGTAGTCAGGGGATGGAAGATGTGGAGTTAGTGAACAAAAATCAACTTTACTCCTACTCCTGTCTACCATATATCTGAATTCAGAACACTCCAGCATAGACCAAAATACAGGATGTCCAGCATCATCTTTCACCCACTGAATAGATGTGTCTTCAAAAGAGGATGATCAAGTGCCCCCTCAAGACTGATGATGCCTTGATCAGTAATAAAAGGAGAAAAATGCAGCCACAATACTGACATTTTATTCAATTTACCATGCAATGCTTTCGTATTAATTATAGCAAGTTAATAATTAAAAACCAAAATATTTTTGTCTAGGAATATATTCTAGCTTCTGATTTCCAGAAAGAAAACTTAAGTCAGCTGCAAATACTCGTGTGTGTGCGTGCACACATGGCATGTGGATTGCACGAGGAGCTTTGGTCACATCCCACAAAGCCCGGGAGCTTGAGAGGGGCTTGCTGCTGTTTGGCATCAGGTGAAGTGCATTTAGATCAATGTATTTAGTGGCTCACAGTTTCCTTCAAACATTCACTCAATTACTGCTTTGTAATGACCCATGGATGTTTCAATAACTGTCACAAAACAGAAAAAAAAATGTAATTAATAGCTTGTCATGGGAATTTCAAAGGTTGGTAAAGAATAAATAAACTGGACTCAAATCTCACTCTTTGGGTCTGGCTATGGTTGGTTGGGATTGGGGTTGATGTGACTTTTCTGTATTGCCCACTGTGTGGCTGACAAGGTCTCACCTCCTTAAACTTAATGCTTAAGGATTTCTTTCTTGGCACAACCACAGTCTCAACAATGACAGAAATGGAAAATCTCTTCATATACCTCCTAAAGGAAGTATGTTCTTTTGTTAAAGTTCATTTATGTCTCTACCACTTCAGATAGATGAAGCTAATTACTTCCAAATTCTTAGTGGAAGCCCAGAAGATATCATGCAGGATGTTTTTAATAGTCATGCAAAAATTCTCTTGAAAATTCCAAAGAGAAGGTGTAATACCAAGTACTACCATATTATAATTTTATGTTGAGAGATGTAAAATATTTTATTTTGGAAAAATGGAAATAAGAATTTATTTTGTAAAAATTGCATTTCCATGAAGAGAGTTACATAAATTGGGATTTTACTATATTTTTGTATACGCATTATATGAATATATAAAGAGAGAGTCAATATTAAAGCATATGTGGCAATAGCAAACATATGAAAGGAACCTAAATGCCTATCAGTGGTAAATTGGATAAGGAAAATGTGGTCCGTATCCGCCATGGAATACTACACAGCCATAAAAAAGAATGAAGCCATGTCTTTTGTAGACATGTGGGTGAAGCTGGAGGTCATTATTCTAAGTGAAATAATGCAAGAAGAGAAAACGAAACACCACATGTTCTCACTTATAACTGGAAGGCAAACATCGAGTACGCATGGACACAGGGAGGGGACAGTAGACCCCGGGGCCTACCTGAGGGTGGGGATGGGACGAGGATGAGGATTCCGTACTGTGCTGCTTACCTGGGTGACGAAACAGTCCGTCCACCAAGCCCCTGCAACACACAATTTACCCACATAACAGACTTGCCCGTGTACCCCCTGAACCTACATAAAAGTTGGAAAGGAAAGAAAAAAAAAGCGTATGTGCCTTCCAGATCTTCCACATGAAAGCAAAAGGGAAAGGCTGATGGGCCGAGATCCAGCCTGCAGCAGAGGAGCCGTCTTCGGTGTTGCCGGGTTCTTCCACTGCTGCGATTTGGAGGAGGAGATGGCTGCCTCTCACTGTTGAAGTAAAAGAGGCCAAAGAGTCCACCTACCCAGCAGTTTACCCCTGGCTGTCTCTCATCTGCATGCAGGGACGGCTGCAGCTGCTGCCCTCGGCACCCGAGGTCTGTGGGGCTGACTCTTGATCGGCCGCTCTTTTCGGCTTCTTCCTTCAGGATGGTGCAGAAAAAAGCTAACAAGCAGGCCTGAGTGCCATCCTATACAGGGTCTGCTTACCAGGCTGACCCTGGGCTGGCCTCTGGCGACTCGGATTTCAGGAGGGCTCCCAGCAACCTGACAGTGCCTCTCCAAGCCCGAAGCGTTTTTCCTGAACACCTGCATTCCTTCTAGAATTCTGGAATCTCGGTACACGCCAAGAAGAGGATGCCTGCGTGAGGGCCCCCAGCAGAAGCCCTGGGGGGTCTAAGCTGCCCTGGTGGACAACACTTCACACGTGTCGCCGCTCTTTGCTGAGAGAATTCGCACGTCCAGTGGGTCCACTGGGTCCAGTGGGAGAGGGGGCTGGACCGGTGCCTGCCTTCCTCTGACCTCACCTCACACACCTTTTCCCTTGACCGGCTGTGCTGGGTGCTCGGTTGCTCTAGTAGGTGGGCAGGAGTCAGATCATGCGCTGAGTCCTGGGAGTCCTTCTTGTGAACCGTCAAGCCTGAGGTGGTCCTGGGGACCCTGGTCCAACCGCCATATGGCGATGCAGTGGCCGCTGTCCTGCTGACCTTCCTCCTGGTCCTGAAACCTTTTCCCTCTTGCAGTCGACTCCCTTGTTTTCTCCCCTAGTGGTTTCCTGAGAAGGGCTCATGACAGGAAAAGGTTTCCAGACCTCACACCTCTGAAAGCGTCTCTACACCTTCACCTTAACTGGTACGAAATTCCAGGTTGGAAATACTTGTCTTCAGGATTTTGAAGACCTTGCTCCATGTTTTTCTAGAGCCTCACTTTGCAGTTGAGCCTTTCTATGCAATGAAGTCCCTTACATGAAATCCTGAGCCTTGCATGAAAACTGCTCTCTCTCTGGAAGCTTTTGTGGACTTTTCTTTATCCTGAAATTTCATCATAATTTTCTTTTTGTAATTTTCATTATTTATTTATTTTGAGACAGGGTCTCACTCTCTCACCCAAGCCAGGCACAATTAGCAATCTTCCCATCCCGAATAGCTGGGACAACAAGTGTATGCCACTGTACCTGGCTTTTTTTTTTTTTTTTTTTTTTTTTTTTTGGAGACACAGTCCAATCTCAGCTCACTGCAACCTCCGCCTCCTGGTTTCAAGCAATTCTTCTGCCTCGGCCTCCCAAGTAGCTGGGATTACAGGTATGTGCCACCAGGCCTCGCCTGGCCAATTTTCTGTATTTTTAGTAGAGATGGAGTTTGACCATGTTAGTCAGGCTGGTCTCCGCCTCCTGAGCTCAAATCATTCTCCCACCTCAACCTCCTGAGTAGCTGGTACTACACGCGTGCACCACCACATCTGGCTCATTTTTGTATTTTTTGTAGAGATGGGGGGTTCGCCATGTTGCCCAGGCTGGTCTCAAACTCGCGAGCTCAGGCAATCTATCCTCCTCGACCTCCCAAAGTGCTGGGATTACGGGCATGGGCCACCAAGCCCAGCCACAATTTAAAACTTTTTTACACGTAAAAAAAATTGAGGTAAAATATACGTGTAACATTTACCGTCTTTACCATTTTTAAGTGTCCTATTCAGTGGTAATAAATATGTTCATATTCTTTTTTTTAAATTTCCCTTTCCCCTACTCTGTCATTACTTTATTCTATTTACTCATTTATTTTTGAGATGGAGTCGTGCTCTGTTGGCTCAGGCTAGAGTGCAGTGGTGTGATTTTGGTTCACTGCAACCTCCACTTCCCAGTTCAAGCAATTCTCCTACCTCAGCCTTCTGACTAACTGGGATTACAGGTGCGCACCAACACGCCTGGCTAATTTTTTATTTTTATTTTTTGTATTTGTAGTAGATATGGGGTTTTGCCATATTGGCCAGGCTGGTCTCAAACTCCTGACCTCAAGTGATCTGCCCACCTTTGCCTCCCAAAGTGCCGGGATTACAGGTGTGAGCCAGCACACCCAGTCTCTGTTACTACTTTAAATTGCACACGGAAATTTGGGTTGGAAACCTGGTACACCTCTTCAGTTTAGATATTTGTTATGTGACTTGCTCAAAACTCTAAAACTTTCTGTATCATTATTTCATATACAGATAATGATATCCAAGCACACAGATATTTTGTGAAGAAAATAAATGACTAGACAGAAAGGAATTATAGAAAAAAAGTATAAAAATACCATGTGTTAGTATACACACACACACACACACACACACACACACACACATATATATATATATTTTTTAGATAGAGTCTCACTCTGTTGCCCAGGCTGGAGTGCAGTGGCACAATCTCAGCTCACTGCAACCTCCACCTCCTGGGTTCAAGTGATTCTTCCGCCTCAGCTTCCTGAGTAGCTGGGATTACAGGCATGCACCACCACACCTGGCTAATTTTTGTATTTTTAGTAGAGACGGGGTTTCACCAGGTTGGCCAGGCTGGTCTTGAACTCCTGACCTTGTGATCTGCCCGCCTTGGCCTCCCAAAGTTCTGGGATTACAGGCGTGAGCGACCATGCCTGGCCCCTAGTATAAATGTGTTTTTTTTTTTTTTTTTGAGATGGAGTCTTGCTCTGTCGCCCAGGCTGGAGTGCAGTGGCGCGATCTCAGCTCATTGCAAGCTCCACCTCCTGGGTTCACGCCATTCTCCTGGGACTACAGGCGCCCGCCACCACACCCGGCTAATTTTTTATATTTTTAGTAGAGATGGCATTTCACCGTGTTAGCCATGATGGTTTCGATCTCCTGACCTTGGGATCCGCCTGCCTCGGCCTTCCAAAGTGCTGGGATTACAGGCATGAGCCACCACGTCCAGCCTAGTATAAATTTTTTTTTAAGGCAGACTCTTTGATTCTCTCACTTAGGTGCTCTGTTTTATTTATTTATTTATTTATTATTTTTTGAGACAGGGTCTTGCTGTGTTGCCCAGGCTGGAGTGCAGTGGTACAATCACGGCTCACTGCGGCCTCTACCTCCTGGGCTCAAGTGATCCTTCTGCCTGAGCCTCCTGAGTAGCTGGCATAGTGCCAGCTCCCACACCCAGCTTGTGGGAGTATAATTAACGCAACATCTACGGTTTCAGCTTTAGTGGGACTTCAACATGCCTGGACATTTCTACAATACTGGTAGAAGAGACCACAAGAAGCTAGTTTACAAGAGAACAGAGGGAAATGGTGCAGCTTCTGTGGAAAACCGGGCAGCAATTCCTCAAGAGATGAAGCAGGGAGCAGCCATCTCACCCAGCAGCTCCATGCATTCCATGTAACTTCTAAGAAATGAAAACTTGCCAAAAGCTTGTGTACAAACGTTCATAGCCACACTATTCGTGATAGTTAAGAGGTGGAAATAACCCAGATTCCTACATAACTCATGAAACAATAAACTGTGATAAAATGAAATACTCCATGGTAACATGACGTGCTGACACAGGCTGCATTGTGGATGAGCCTTGAGAACACGCTTAGTGAAGGAAGACAGTCACAGAAGGCCAGGTCTTATGTGATCCGGAATAGGAAAGTCCACAGACAGAGAGAGAGGCAGATCAATGGCTGTGTGGGGCCGGGGATGTGTGAAGGTGACAGCTTAAGGGCATGGGTTTCCTTCTGGGGTGATGCAATGTTCTCAAGTTAGGTGTGGTGATGAAAATACTAAAATGTGCTATACTGCAGAACTGTGGCCCAGCACGGTAGCTCATGCCTGGAATCCCAGCACTTTTGGAGGCTAAGGCAGAAGGCTCACTTGAAGCCAGGAGTTTGAGGCCAGCCTGGACAACATAGCAAGACCATGTCTCTACAAAAAAACAAAAGTAAATTAGCTGGATGTGGTGACACGTGCCACTAGTCCTGGCTACTTGGGAGGCCGAGGCAGGAGGATCACTTGAGCCTCGGAGGTTGGCGCTGCAGTGAGCTCTGATCATGCCACTGCACTCCAGCCTTGGCAACAGAGACAGACTCTGTCTCCAAAAATTAATAATAATCTTAAAAACGCTACCGAATTGTACACATTAAATGAGTGAACGGTATGGCATTTGAGTTACATTTCAAAAAAGCTGTTACAAAAACATAGGCCTGAGGGGCTCCCAGGACAAGAAGCTAATGAAATCATCACCATGCACTTAGCCCAGAAAGGGGGGCTTGGTTCTCGGAGGGCGGCTGCTCAGAGTCTGGCCCGGTGGGTCTGTGACACGCCCACAGCCCACCCTCATCCAACCCACGTCTGAGCTCTGAAGAGGGCGAGGGACCATCGGCCAAAATCTCAAGTGAGGGCTTTTGCTCCTGGCAATGAAACTACCTGGAGCTGGACAGAGCTAGGTCCTCGTGGCTGACGTGTCTTCCCAGAGCCAGGTCCTCGTGGCTGACGTGTCTTCCCAGAGCCAGGTCCTCGTGGCTGACGTGTCTTCCTTTCTAGCGCCAGTGTCAGAGACTCGGGAGCCGTGCTGAGCAGGGCTGCATCTGGAGCTGCCTTGCCCTGGGCTCTGAGGAAATGCAACGGAACTGAAGACTGCGCCCTGGTGAGCCCTTTCTCCCGGAGGCTCTGCCCAAGGCCAGCGTGATGTCCCAAGGAGCACAACTGCAGCCGTGACTGCTGCCTGCCCTCCGGAGGACTTGTAGACCACGGCTGACCGATGGATGTGGAAGGGCTGGGGGCTGCTCTGGGGGGCCTGATGAAAGTCTGTGGGGATGCCCGAGTGTCTTCCAGCACCGGCTGGGATTTAGTGTGGCTCAGTTCAAAAACCCACAGCCGAAACCATCAAGGCTGGCCATTGCATCTTGGCCAACCTGGGCAGTACATCCCCCTCTAAGGTGTACCTTGAAACAGTCAAGAAAACCCGGGAGGCATAAAGGACTTCTCCTGACTGTTTCAAGGAACACCTTGAAGTGTATGCTTGATTGTACACACCTGGGCACAGATGCGCCTCTGGCCTGCTCTGCAGCCTGTGGTCGGGGAGCCGGCAGCAGAGAAGGGCCACGGGTGGTGATTTGCTTTCCACGTCAACTGGAAGGGCAGAAAGTGATTTCAAACATTACTTTCAGCAATGTTATGAACCTAATCTCAAAATCTTCAGAAAATTTGTTACCTGAGAAATTCATCTCTGAAAACCAACCATCCACTGTCAATGAAAAAGAGGCATGAAATGTGAGAAAAGACAAAAAACCTGTGTCATGTGACACAGAAGATCATGGTCACATGGCAGGGTGCCACAAACAGCAGCAGTAGCAGTGACTCTTGCAGTCAGCCCAGCCTGGGGCCGCTGGGTGCCCACTATGGTGACAGCATCTGGGACTTCCTGCTGGAGTCAAATAGCATCACTCACCAACTTCTAGGCCGAAAAACAAAACAAAACCACAAACAAAAACTAAGACAGCAAGTCCTGCCAGAAAGAGATGCAATGTACACTGCAGGAACGGAGTTCTGACCCACTTTGGTCCTGACCTCTTACAAAGATGGCACCTCTCAGCATGGCACGATTCCCACTTCTTCCAGCGTTCTCTTCACCAGCGCAGCAACTCACCTGCCGATGACCTCCCGCTGTTAGATACAGGCGGGAACCTCACCGCAGCAGAGACGGCCCCACCGCCGTGCACGCACATCGCCTCCAGGGACTCCCCAAGTCCTCATCTTCTCCTTGGGAGTTTGGGTGCTCTGTGTCACCAGCACCTCCCATTCTCCTGCAAAACCTTCCAATGGATTTGGGCTACTTCTGGATGTTTTTGCTCCAAGAGTGCCAAGTCTCTCCCGTAGCTGGAGTTAACAGATGGGGCAAACGCCAGGAACACATGACTTTGTGGTCAGCCCGGAAGCCGGGAAGGCAAAGCCTGGAGGGACTCTCTTAGGAGGTCAGAAAGCAGAACAGGCTTAGCAGCTACGTGGCCCATGCTTGGCCATTTTTATCTTGCTGCAAATGATGTGTGTACCTGAGCATCTACTTAGTTAACAGTCTCTATGTGATTTTCATAAGCATTTATGTAAAAAGCGGCAAACATTTCTAAAACATTATATTAAACAGTGTCAAAGAGTAACAGGTCAGATTCTGGCTTGTGCGGTTCTGAGAAATCTTACCACTTGATTGACGGCAGAGGCCCGTGAGGGCCCGCAGGCAGGAGCTGGGTCTCAATCACCGTGCTAGGGGCTGCCACGAAACAGCAAGGACTTGGAGGTCGACGTGGGCTTGTATCTCGCTTAGTGTATGTGGGGTCAGAAACACACGGCATGCAATGTACCTTCTCAACTCTTGCTAAGTGTGCACTGCAGTGTCGACTCCACTCACACTGTTGTGCTAAGTGTGCACTGCAGTGGTGTCGACTCCACTTACTGTTGTGCAGCAGCCCTGTCTCTGTGGTCTTGCAAATCTGAAACCCTCTACCCACTGGGTAACACTCCGTACCCTCCTCCCCCCGCTGGTGATCACCACTCCAACAGTCTGACTACTGCAGACACCTGGATGTGAGTCCTGTCCGTGGCTCGCTGGCTGCGGGCCAAATTGTGAGTCCTGTCTGGCCCCTCCCTGGGTCTGTGCCTGACTCAGCAGAGGCTGTGCTGCCCTACTCCCTCTAGCCCACAGGGCAAGCCACGTGCTGGACCCGGCCCCTTTCGCCCCTTCTCATTCTGTATCCAGTGGGCTGAGCGCTGCTGCCCCCCCACCCCCGGTTTCTGCTCCTTCACGGGTCCTCCCCTCCCTGCAGCTGAGACTGACTCTGGTTGCACTCTGGGAACCTGCTTGTCACCTGCCCCGTCTCCCGTGCAGCCTCCACTCAGCTCTGTCTGCACTGGGTCTCCTGCTGAGCCTGGCTGTTGGTTTCAAGGCACAGGCCGGGTGCTATTCCTGGAAGAGGGCAGCCTGCCACTCGTGTGTCTGACGCTGGGTGGGCCCCTCCTTCCCCCTCCAGCACCGGGCGGGCCTCTGTCACTTGCTTCCTGTTGGCGTTGTGTCTTGATTATCAGCAGAAGCTGCTGGAATTGAATTCCTGACTTCCCCACCTGGCTCAGGACCTGACACAGGTTAGGGTCTCCACAGACATTGTCATCCCACCTCATTGTGAGATATTTGTGCCCAAATACTACAGGGTGACTCATTTTCCCCTTCATAGTACTCATGTCTGTTATTTGTTCCAGCCCTTATTATGTGAAGAATTAACACCTGCTCCTTTTCCTCTCCTCTGTCATCCCCAAGATACCCGCAGGTGCTGTGTGAGCATCTCAGAGACACGCTCAACCTTGTGCTTCTCACCCTGGCTGGCGAAATCTCTCAGTCAATTCGACCTCAGATTTCATGAAAATACCTCTCTGAATTCAGTGACAATGACAAGTGCCACATCAGATGTCTCCTAATTCATCATTTATAGGTGTCTCATTCATAACTGCCTCTCCTCCCATTCCAAACTCACTGAATATGCAAGAGAGGAGAAGCAGCAATTATTTATAATAACTTTATTAGCTATAATTTGCATCTATCCTCTGAAAGGACAGAGTGATGTTTCTGGAAGCTGCATATTAAACACGAGTGCTTCTACTTGACCTTGCCCCCGATTCATTCCACACACAGCAGTGTGTCTTTCTTCTCGGGAAGGATGGGGACGATTTGTCACCACACAAATTATACTGTACTTGCTGTTGACATTCTTTTATCAGATAAATTACTTGTACTTATTATGCTGAAGGCAGTTTCCATGAAAATTTGATATTGTGAAAATCTTAGCTTAAGTTGAGACTAAGAGGATTGGATCTCTTTCTACAATGGACAGAGAAACACAGGTCTTGATTACACGTGTCCGTGACTGTTTTCTGGAATAAAAACCCAGATTTTTTTTGTGTCTTCTAGTTTGCAGCACAGTTCAGGCATGTCTTGTGCCTCCAGCTGGCTGTCCGTCCACGTGGCGAGGTATCACACACGCCTGGACACAGACGCACCCCATCCTTCTCTGCATCCTGTGGTCGGGGAGCCGGCAGCAGAGAAGGGTCATGGGTGGTGATTTGCTTTCTACAACTGGAAGGGCAGAAAGTGATTCCAAACATGACTTACAGCAATGTCATGAACTTAATCTCAAAAAGCTCCAGAAAACTTGTGACTAGCCTGACAAATTCATCTCTGAAAACCAACCATCCATTGTCAATGAGAAAGACGTACAAAATTTGAGGAAAGACAAAAAAAGCGCTTGTTTGTGTTTTTCTGAAAAAAACAATTCTTTCTTGCACAAGAGTAATATATATTCATTATAGAGCTTTTTAAACTTTGAGGAAGTGAAAAGATTGAAATGAAAACTGTCCACATTTCTTTTGCCCAGAGATGGCCACTGGCAGCACTGTTGTGAGCCCTGCCCTCTCTCCTCTCCTTTTCTATACGTATGTGTACTTTTAATAGTAAACATAGGCATTTTTATTCCTCTTAAAGGATATGAAAGCTTCTAATAGAAAATAAATTTAGTCTTCTATTTCAAATGCTTGTTCAAAAATTTTGTCTTATACATTTGTATGGAATATGCACGTATACAAATATTACTGATGAATTGTCAATAACCAAAAATGAATCTTCAGTAAAGACAACATTTTAACCTTCCTTTTATTGTTTGCTGCCCTTTTGGCTCTTTTCAATTAACTGAAATTTTTTTTTGTCTTCGGTACCTTCTTTTTTTCTTTTTTGAGACGGAATCTTGCTCTGTCCCCAGGCTGGAGTGCAGTGGCATGATCTCGGCTCACTGCAAGCTCCACCTCCCGGGTTCCCGCCATTCTCCTGCCTCAGCCTCCCGAGTAGCTGGAACTACAGGCACCGCCACCAAGCCCAGCTAATTTTTTGTATTTTTAGTAGAGACCGGGTTTCACCGTGTTAGCCAGGATGGTCTTGATCTCCTGACCTTGTGATCCGCCCGCCTCAGCCTCCCAAAGTGCTGGGATTATAGGCGTGAGCCACTGCGCCTGGCCGTCTTTGGCACTTTTCAACATTTTGTTTTGTAAACTTATGAACGGTATGTCCAGGTGGATTGAGAATGTGATGGTTTTATATAAATAATAGGACATATTTCAAGGGTGTACCAGTTGTTTGAAGACAACATATTCAATCAATTTTAGTCATTTTCTTAGCTCTCTCTTCTGTATTTTAACTTCCTACACTACTTAAAATTGATAGCAAATAAAAATTTTAAGCTAAGAACACAAGCTATTTTCCTGAATTTTTTTTTTCTAAGATTAGTAACACTTAATCAGACTTTAGGCCGGGCGCGGTGGCTCAAGCCTGTAATCCCAGCACTTTGGGAGGCCGAGACGGGCGGATCCTGAGGTCAGGAAATCAAGACCATCCTGGCTAACATGGTGAAACCCCGTCTCCACTAAAAAATACAAAAAACTAGCCGGGCGTGGTGGCGGCGCCTGTGGTCCCAGCTACTCGGGAGGCTGAGGCAGGAGAATGGCGTAAACCTGGAAGGCGGAGCTTGCAGTGAGCTGAGATCTGGCCACTGCACTCCAGCCTGGGCGACAGAGCGAGACTCCGTCTCAAAAATAAAAATAAAATAAAAATAAAGAAATAAATAAATCAGACTTTAAAATCTATGTAATATAAGCAACAGAATGACTTTGAAAAGGACCAATGCTGTGAGTCCACGTCGAGCAGCCCTTTAATAGACACAGGGTCACCGCAGGTGGAAACTGTGACATTATGATTGTGTGTGTGTTAGTGCGTGTACCACACTTTACATGACGGTGACAGCAAACCACTAGAAAGTACATATTTAGGACGTGTCCCGTGACACCTGACTGTTGAGTCATTGGAGGCTGAAGGAGACCCCAACACGCTGAGAGCACCTGGGAGGCGACCAGGACCGTTCCTGGTTTGTTTAGACAAAGTAGACGAGGCCTCCGTTAAACAGCACGCAGGAACTCCCATGCTAGACACTGCAGAGTTAGAAGCTTCTGAGAGACCCTTGTTTAGACATTGTGACAATGCCTAACGGGACTTCTTCCCCATGTTTCTCATTAGGAATAGCAATTTAAGTTGTAGTATAAGACATTTCTTATTATGGGTATTAACATTACAGTGAATGAAGCTATTAATATTACAATGAAAGATAATCTTTCTTAGGCCACATCTTGTATGATTCCATTTAGGTGAAATGTCCAGAATCAGAGAATTCTATAGATACAGAAAGGAGATGAGTGGTTGCTAGGGGTGCCAGATGGGGTGGGAGTTGGGGTGGGGGGGTTGGGGGGGAGTTGGGGTGGGGGATGGGTTGGGGGTCGGGGTGGGGAGTGGGGTGGGAGTTGGGGTGGGGGTTGAGGTGGGAGTTGGGGTGGGGAATGGGGTGGGGAATGGGGTGGGGGTGGGGTGGGGGGGGGGGGTGGGGTTGGGTGGGGTTGGGGTGGGGAATGGTTTGGGGGATGGGTTGGGGCTCGGGGTGGGGAGTGGGGTGGGAGTTGGGGTGGGGGATGGGGTGGGGGTCAGGGCTGAGGTGGGGGATGGGGTGCGGGTTGAGGTGGGAGTTGGAGTGGGGGATGGGGTAGGGGTCGCGGTGGGGATTGGGGTGGGGGTTGCGGTTGAGGTGGGGGATCGGTTGGGGGACGGTGTGGAGGATGGGGTGGGGGTGAGGTGGGAGTTGGAGTGGGGGATGGGTTGGCAGTTGTGGTGGGAGTTGGGGTGGGGGTTGCGGTTGAGGTGGGGGATCGGGTGGAGGATGGGGTGGGGGTGGGGTGGGAGTTGGGGTGGGGGTGGGGTGGGAGTTGGGGTGGGGGTTGGGGTGTGACTGCTAATGGGTATGGCGCTTCTTCCTGGGGTGAAGGAAATGCTCGAACATTAAGTCATGCTGATGCTACATCACTCTGAAGATAGTAACCTATTCAGTTGTGGACTTTAGTTGGGTGACTCCTACAGTGTGTAATTTACATCTCAATAAAGACCTAAAAATCCTTCCTTTTGTCTAACATCTGTAAGGCTGTGACTTACTCTGATGTCATTATTTACTCTAGTGTGGAGTCAACGAGCTTTATTATTTGATCTAGTCTCCACGATGGTTTGTTTGTTTACAGCTGAGCAAGTTCACATGGGGCAAAATTAAATTTTCATATTAATTTGGTAAAACAATGCCCAGATGCATTCAAAGTTTCCTTTATGTCAGAATGCAAAGATGTTCCTACTGCCTTTCATTTGTTACAAAACTAAAAGGTTTAGTATGTGGCTTTTAGATATCTCATGACAGAAAATGTAATGTTTGCTTATTCCAGATGTTGTCAGCTTCTGCAGTATAAATGTAAATCAGAAAAAAGCAAGGTTACAGTCTAGCATTCTATTATTATGTGTCAAACCACACATCATTACATTGTCTCATTTTCTATCTTTAGCTAGCTAATTGTAAATATTCTAGACTGTACCTTAAGAACCCGTTCTTCTATCATATTTAAGCTCTGAGTGGAAGTGGAGCTGAAGCAACTGGAAAGAGGAAAAGGGTTGGGCCAAGCTGTGCCGTGGGCAAGGCGAGCTGGCTGCCTCGGGTGCTGGGATTTGCTTACGTCTGGGAGTCACGGGCAATAAAAGGATCCTCGGGACCCGTTCCCTTCCTTGTCCACCTTTGTGGCCCTTCAATATTGTCTACAGATTGGGGTGGCCGTCTAAATAGAAGATGCAAGGAGATCACTCGCTGTTTCAGATCCTCCTGACGCCCCGCTGCGCTCTGGGTGCGTGGCCGACACCTTCCTTCAGCCACCAGACCGCGGGGCCTCCTGCGACACCTCCCACCATCCCTGGGAGCGTGGCCGCCACAGGCCAGGCCCCTGCATGACAGCTGCCCCTCTGTCCAACTGACCCTGCCCCTTGAGTCTCACTTCTTTCAGGAGCCTTCTGGGAACTCCCTCGTTTCTGGGTAAAGTCCCTCTTCCTGCTTCTGTAGACTGCATATTGTATGATTCCATTTATATGAAACGTCCAGAATAAAAAGGAAGAGAGAGAGAGAGAGAGACAGAACATAGATTGCTGACGGCCGGGCTAGGCGGTGGGGGCTGCTCGTCAGCACGGGGAGGACGCACCTCAGCTTTCAAGACCTGCCCTTGGTGTGCTCCTGCGTCCCTGACCTTCCAGCCAAGCCAGGCCTGGCTGCTCTGGGGTTTGTCACCTCCAGGCCTTTGTTTCTGGGGACCCTCCTTTCCCAGTTGCCGCTGAAATCCTGACTCGAGTCCCCATGGATGTCACTGCCTCCATGGTCACCTTCGGGGACCCTCTGCATTAGACGTCTCTTCCTCCTCTGAACTCCCGGCACGTGGCAGAACTTCTCACGCAAGGCAGTCACATTTGCATTTTGTTATCTGTGCAGTTGTTGTGTTCATTCTTTGCAGAAAGGAACTGTGTCTAATTCCTTAGTGTTCTCCGGTGACCACCACACCTGCTGTCAGAAGGGCTTAGTAAGTACTTCCTGGGTTGAATGGTTAAGCTTTTCTCTCTCTTCCTCCTCATTGTAGCGTGGCTTGGGGGTGCCGTGAGCAGCACAGGTTGCTCCCACTCTGCATCGCAGACTCCCTTGTTCACTTGAGCTCCCCCTATGAATTATACATCATTTTTTGGTTTGTTTGCTTTTTTTGGTTTCGTTTTGTTTTGTTTTGAGAGATGGAGTCTTGCTCTATCGCCAGGCTGGAGTACAGTGGTGCGATCTCGGCTCACTGCAAGCTCCACCTCCCAGGTTTAAGTGATTCTCATGCCTCAGCCTCCTGAGTAGCTGGGATTACAGGTGCTCCCCACCACACCCAGCTAATTTTTGTGTTTTTAGTACAGACAGGGTTCCACCATGTTGACCAGGCTGGTCTCGAACTCCTGACCTCAAGTGATCTGCCTGCCTTGGCCTACCAAAGTGCTAGGATTATAGGCGTGAGCCACCGCACCCAGCCTAGTATTATTATTTTTACCACATTTATTTTTTGTTATAACTCTTCACTCCTTCTACTGCAAATTTTTGACTGTAGAAACTTAATACCCATCAAAGATCATGACACATCTATGTTCAGATGTATTTTAAGGAGTGGTGATACCATTATGAAATTTGAGAAGCCAACACAGCTCAGTGTTGAGTTAGTGCCCTGCAGTGAGACCTCTGGGTTTTACTCCCTTCCGTCCCACTTAGCAGCCGTGTGATCTTGAGCAGGTTTTAAGTTTGGAGTATAAGTTTCCTTATCCAAAGAGTGGGGATGATAATGGTACCAACTTCAAAAGATTTATGTGAGAATTAAATAACAGAATGCAAATAAAGCATTTAGCAGAGTGTTGACTCATTAGCAAATGCATAATAACGGCTGGAGATGATCACGACCCACTGCCTCAACTTATGGCTCCGTCTCCTCTAAGGCATCTCCTCTCCATCGTCTCTTCAGTTTAGACATTTGTGTTGCTGAGCATTGTGTCACATATCAGGTCTGCCTCACAACACACAACAGAGTGCAAGACGGCATCAGAATGATGTCATAGTCCCTGGACTACACTGATGTTCCACAAGAACATACAGTACCATCCACGAGAACCTTAGGATAGAGTACCATCCACAAGAACCTTAGCATAGAGTACCATCCACGAGAACCTTAGGATAGAGTACCATCCACGAAAACGTTAGCATAGAGTACCATCCACGAGAACCTTAGGATAGAGTACCATCCACAAAAACGTTAGCATGTAGTACCATCAGAACCTTAGCATACAGTACCATCCACCAGAACCTTAGCATAGAGTACCATCCACGAGAACCTTAGCATAGAGTACCATCCACGAGAACCTTAGCATAGAGTACCATCCACGAGAACCTTAGCATAGAGTACCATCCATGAGGACCTTAGCATAGAGTGCCATCAGAACCTTAGCATACAGTACTATCCACAAGAACCTTAGCATAGAGTACCATCCACAAAAACCTTAGCATAGAGTACCATCCACGAGGACCTTAGCATAGAGTACCATCCACAAGAACCTTGGCATAGAGTACCATCCACGAGAACCTTAGCATAGAGTACCATCATAACCTTAGCATACAGTACCATCCATGAGAACCTCAGCATATAGTACCATCCACGAGAACCTTAGCATACAGTACCATCAGAACCTTCGCATAGAGTACCATCCACGAGGACCTTAGCATACAGTACCATCCACAAGAACCTTGGCATAGAGTACCATCAGGACCTTGGCATATAGTACTGTCCACGAGAACCTTCGCATATAGTTCTATCCACTATTATCAGGGTGTGCACCAGCCTCCTCCTCCTTCCTTTATGAAAAGTTGCAGATGCACTTTGTGGATGTTCCATTCCGTAGAGGGAGCTGTTCACCAACACTCAGCACTCCCAGGAAGGAGGGAAGGAAAGTGCCCTCCTAATGCCAAAAATATCTCACAATAAAAAACTCCTGATTAAAGAATATTCATACTCATGAATTAAGAAAAACAAAAGGAGAAATTGCCTGGAATAAATTCAGATCACCCTTTGATTCTGTCCACTGAGACGTATAAGTGACTGCTCCATTAAACAGAGGCAGCGTAGACCGGAACAGAGGCTGCGGCTCACAGCCTGGGCTCCCTGCCCAGCAAGCTGTGTCCAGCCAGCCTCAGTATGGTGCTCACCTGTTCTAGGCCAACAGCTGGGTAATGGGCACCAAAGTTATTTTTCAATGTAATACAAAAACATAAAATCATATGTTGACAACTCTTTCCCTCCCTAGAGAAAAGAAAGGATGGTGTCAAAAGATCAGACAAACAGAATAAAACTCCAGACCCAGGGGCAGCCAGATTCATGGCAAGAAACCACACTATTTCAAAATGATTTTTCATAAAATTTAAATGTAACACATGAACGTTTAAACTTATGTTTGCTAGCACTTACACAAACTCCTGTGGATATAGATGCCATTTACTTGAATCCATATTAAATATCCACATTAAATAAATAACTTCAGTATTTTGTCCTCACAGTGGGCACATGACAAGGCCATTCAAAGAAACCCATTGCCGGGAGCAAGCCCTCTCACTCACCATGGGAAAGAACAGAGACAGTGACATCCCCTGGAAGGCTCTGAGATATGGTGGCCATGAGGAATGCTTCTAGAACCAGGATGCCTGGGTTGAGGGTGACAGTCCCTTGGAAGACCTCTGAGATATGGTGGCCATGAGGACTGCTTCTGGAGCCACGATGCCTGGGTGGAGGGTGACGGTCCCCAGAAGGCTCTGAGACATGGTGGAGGGGAGGACTGCTTCTAGAACCAGGATGCCTGGGTGGAGAATGAGAGTTGTGGAAGGTGATGAGACATAGCAGCCATGAGGACTGAATCTAGAACCAGGATGCCTGGGTGGAGAATGAGAGTTGTGGAAGGTGATGAGAGATAGCAGCCAGGAGGACTGAATCTAGAACCAGGATGCCTGGGTTTGAATTTCATCTCCACCACTTCTTCCCTTGGTGACCCTAGCCAAAGTATTTCACTTCTTTATCACTTGCTTTCTTCATCTGTAAGATGGGGATAATAATAGTCCCAATTTTATAGGGTTGTTAGAAGGAATAAATGACTTATGATTTCTGAAGTTCTTAAAACAGTGTGAGTATTGTATGAAGTATTATACAAGGTAAGCCCTATAAGTGCTTGTGGAATGAAAGCCTTCAGAAATTAAAAAACAAAAACAGAGAAACTCGTGGAATCACTGCACTTTTTTAAAACCGTTTGGCCAGCCCAGTGGGAGCTGCATAAGCACATTTTATCCTCTGTTAGTAGGATCATGTCATCACAGAACCCCATATAAACACAACAACCTTCCCGGCATGATCATGGCAACCGTGGGGAGCACCTCAATCTATACCCATGCCACAACACACTGCAGAAGCAATCAGCACAGGCCCGGCAGCAGTGCATGTTTTTAGAACTAGAGCCCTAAAGCAGGAAACAAAACTCTAGGCCCAGCATGATATTGCCTGAATTATGTCATGTGGGGTCTGTTTATATACAGGTGATGTATGTATAAAGAAAGAGTGGAAAGAAATGCATACAAATGTTAGCAAAAATATTTAACAGTAGTGGGACTTGGGATGATTTTACTCCTTTTTATTTTTATTTATATTTGACATGTGTTCTACAATGAACATGAATAGTATCAGAAATTGGAAGGAGAAAACTTTTAAAAGTGAGATTTCTTCAAGGGGAAATTTTTCTTTTTAAATTTCCTAGTAAAAAATAAAACTGTGAAGTTCAGAAACCCTTGTGGCAAAACACATTTAATTTGTTTAAAAAACCCCCTAAAATGAAGATGATGATGGATTCTTTTCTGAGAACATGGAGGGAGGAAGGCATGGTCCTCTGCCAGGGGTAGGGGTCTCACCAGGTAGGAGGCAGGCCCAGCTAGTTTTTTGTATTTTTTTTAGTACAGACGGGGTTTCACCATGTTAGCCAGGATGGTCTCGATCTCCTGACCTCGTGATCTGCCTGCCTCGGCCTCCCAAAATGCTGGGATTACAGGCTTGAGCCACCGTGCCTGGCAGAAATCCAGTATACTTTGAATATGAGAAAGACAGTGCAGTGCACATTCCATGTACCACATAACATGTTCAGAGGCTCTTGGGAGCGTCCCACAGTCAGTCATATACTTCTGCAGGGAAACACTAATATTCACCATCAGCAAATACTCATCTTCATTAGTTTGATGTAAGTAGGTATATACATGTGTATAGGCATTTATGTATATGTTTATACACATGTATGTGTGTATGTGTATATGTACACACATGCATACAGATGGCCCCCAACTTACAATGGTTCAGCTTACAGTTTTGTTTTTGAGACAGGGTCTTGCCCTGTCACCCAGGCTGGAGTGCAGTGGCACAATCAGGGTTCACTGCAGTCACAACCTCCCAGTTCAATCGATCCTCCCACTTTAGCCTCCGTGCAGCTGGAGCTACAGGTGTGAGCCACCACATTCAACTAATTTCTGTATTTTCTGTAGAGACAGGGTCTTGCTATATTGCCCAGGCTGGTCTCGAACGCCTGGGCTCAAGCGATCCTCCTTTCTTGGCCAAAGTTCTGGGATTACAGGCATCACCCATGGTGCCTGGCATTAACTTACAATTTTTCTCCTTTATCATGGTGTGAAAGTGATACGTATTCAGTAAAAGCAATACCTTGACTTTTGGATTTTGGTCTTTTCCCAGGCTCCTCTCTGCAGCAGAAAGCGGAAGCCCCCAGTCAGCCACGTGATCGCCAGGATCCACCGCTCTCTGCCAGCACTGACCCTACTGCCGGGTGATTTTGCTCCCACCTGATTTTGCCCAGCTGTGGCCAAGGTCAGAGTTCTGAGGAGGTAGAAAGTAGGCGAGGCTAAGGCAGAATGTTCGGTAGGTTAGGTGTGTTAAAATCATTTCCAACTTACGATATTTTCAACTTTTGATGGGTTTATCGATTATATCCCAATGTTCATGTGTATGTATATATGTATATATGTGTATGTTATGTGCATGTATACGTGTGTCTATGCATGTATACACATTGTGTGTGTATGTACCTATGTGTGTATGTGTATTTATACATATGTATGTGTATATATGTATACGTGTGTACATATAGAATGTTATATGTATGTGTGTATATATGTGTGTGTCTGTGTGTGTATATATGCAGGATATATATAAGACACACATATACATCCTATAAATAACCTCACTAGTTCGGGTCAGGATTACCATCCAATAAATTATAGAACCACTTCTGGGTTTTAAAGCATTTCAAGTTTCTGGAAGATAATAGATTGTCACGTGCGTTAGCAAAGGCTCTGTGCTTGTACCTCTGACGGAGGGAGACAGAGTTACAGCATCCAGTCTCCAGTCCAGCCACCCAAGTCCAGCAGCCCCACCCTCCACTCGGCTGCTGTTCATCCTGCATGGAATCACTGCGCAGACGTGACAGGGATTTCCACGTCCACATCCCGCCAGGCCGCCCGCTCCTCTGCAGGGCTGGGTTTCACAACGCTGCCAGTGGAGCAATGCTCATTTCACATAAAAAAGAAAGCAGCATAATTTGCAGATAACCCCCGATGGGAAACTTGGCAATTTAATTAAAAACAGCTCTTGAGGCCTTAAGTATTTTATTTTTCATAGTGAAAATTCGGAAAACCAGCAACCTACTACCAAGGGAGACATAGGCGGCTGAGTTATGTTTAGCAAAACTTTTCTGGGAACATACCAAAATTGTTCGAGATCATTTGGTTTGTATCAATAACCCCGGTAGCTTTTAGTGAGACGTTAGTGTACTCAGTTGAGGGCCCAGATCTGAGCTTCGCATCGAAGTCGCCAGCCACACCAACGTGGGGGGCTGTGAAGAATACAACCGCGCTACTTGGTGATTACGACAAGAAGTCCCAGCGGCCGGAGGCGCCACGGCCCAGGACCCGCTGCCCTGACTCCTCGCGCGGGTCCCAGAGAGGTCGCCGGACCCTCCAGGCCGGTGCTCTGCGGGGCTGGGGCGGGGCTGGTGCGGGGCTGGGGCGGGGGGCGGGGCTGGTGCGGGGCGGGGCTGGAGCTGGTGCGGGGGCGGGGCTGGTGCGGGCGGGGGAGGGGGCGGGGCTGGTGCGGGCGGGGGAGGGGAGGGGCGGGGCTGGTGCGGGCGGGGGAGGGGAGGGGCTGGTGCGGGCGGGGGAGGGGAGGGGCGGGGCTGGTGCGGGCGGGGGAGGGGCGGGGCTGGTGCGGGCGGGGGAGGGGAGGGGCGGGGCTGGTGCGGGGGCGGGGCTGGAGCTGGCGCGGGGCGGGGCGGGGCGGGGCGGGGCTGGAGTTGGGCGGGGCCAGGGCAGGACTCGGACCCTGCGCACCTGCCTGGCCACGGACCGTGAGGAGCGGGACCTGCTGCCCAGCCACGCTGGCTTTCTCGTGGGTCCGCGGGCTCACAGCCGTGGTCACGGCTCACAGGGTACCCGTCCTCGGGCAGAAATTTTTCTTCGCAATAGAAAGGAGAGCAACATTTTCTGGAGAGAGACACTGTTGAAGATGCGCCCCTGATCCAGCCGGCTGTCGGATTCCATTTCTTTTTCTTGCAAGCCAAATTGATTCAACATAAAAAGTCATCCATTTGAAAGGAATTTCTCATCAATGTCACTCAGAGAAGGCGAATTAGGCCATGACACTCGCGAGAGATACTTTAATGCTGTTATTACATCAGTTTTAGCCAATCTAGCCTCAACATCGAGGTGACTGCATCGTTTTCCCTTTCTTTGGTTTTCCGTGTTACGTTTCATGACAGAAAATGGAAAGGAGAAAATGGATCTGAAGATCACATTTGGGTTATATGCTGGAGAAGAGTCATAAATCTGTGTATTGATTCAGATTTTTAGGTATAAGGCCCTATATCTTTCTAGCTAGTGAAAGTCAGAGTTTGTTTTTTAACTAAATATCTGGCAGTATTAGAGATGCTTGTACCCATTTTGCTGAATGAGTGGCATCTCTCTATGAGATGAAGGCATTTTTGGAGTCAGGTTGAGTTCCCACTGGGAGAGGATTCTGAAAGGATTTCTCACATTGAGCCGGCACTGAGTTCCCTTTGTTCTAGATGATCTTTTCAAGGGTGTTTATGCAGCAAGCAGCTTCGGAAGGTGAAGACAGTGTCTCCCCAGGAGCCATGGGCAGGCTTGCTCACAGCTGTGGAAGACAGGAATGATGTTTTCCTTTGGGGCAGAGGGCAGGCAATCTCAGTGCCTGTTATAAAAGGCTCGGGGGCCCTAAGCCCAGGCTCCTCCCATGCCCCGCAACAGTGTGCAGGCCCTGCTTGGCCTTCTTGGCACGCCCCGTGGGAACTGCTGCAAGATGCTGGGGTGCTGGCTCCTGCTGTTAGTGTGAGTATTAACTGTCCTTTCTCTCTGACCCAGGAGTCTCATATCTTCTGCCAGCATCCTTGAATGTGTGCAGGCCAACTCTTAGCTTGTAATGGGTAAAACCCCAGCTCCTTCCTAGTTCTTGGCAGTACCTAACATGTTCTGGGTATAAATAATAACAATCTAATCTTCAGATATTCTGAAGTTGTTTATAATAGCATGCACTAGTAGAGTAACAGTTAGTATCCCTCCTTGGCCAAATAGGAAAACAGATTCAGAAAGACCAGATAATTTTCTGAAGGCCACAGGGGGATTTTTGCAGCCACTTATGTACAGCAGAGAGCGGAATCCTCAACCTCTTCATGTTGTAATATTACAAGCAGGCAGGGTCTGTTTCTCAAAGGATTTGGAGGAAATATACGTGCAAATAAAAGAAGAAGAAACATGCAGGATTCAGTGGGAGTAACAGGTATCGAGAGATGTTGTGGGCTGTGGAGGGGACAATTGCTGTGTGAGCCCAGAACAGAAGGGTCTTGCCTCAGGCGACACCACCAGGAAACCTGTGCAGCAGCCCGGACTGGTCTGACGTGTTCCACCTGGGGCAGCTGTGTTGAGCCTGATTGTACCCGGGAATGTGTGTAACAGCAGTTCCTCTAACCGGGGTCAGCTGTCTCGGCTGTTTCTCAGCCAGGAAGGCCTGGGTCCCTCGGTGGAGTTTGCACAGTCACCAGATCGCCACCTGCTTGCGGATTCGACTCTCATTCCCATTTTCCAATTGCCGTGTGTGCTCAGGTGGGAGCTCCGATGCGGAGGTGAGCTCACAGCTTCCAGCTTGGAAGCTCAGCTCTTCATAAACCATTTTGGTTTGACAAACGTCTATACTTTGGTGACTATAAATAAGCATGAAAATAAAACAATGAAACTCAAGCCTGATATGAATATTTTGTTTGTTTTTAAAGCCCAGCTCTGGGGCCAGGTGCAGTGGCTCATGCCTGTAATTCCAGCACTTTGGGAGGCTGAGGCAGGTGGATCACCTGAGGTCAGGAGTTCGAGACCAGCCTGACCAACATGGTGAAACGCTGTCTCTACTAAAAATACACAAATTAGCCAGGTTTGGTGGCGGGTGCCTGTAATCCCAGTCACTTGGGAGGTTGAGGCAGGAGAATCGCTTGAACCCGGGAGGTGGAGTTTGCAGTGAGCTGAGATCGCCCCAGTGCACTCCAGCCTGGGTGACAGAGCGAGACTCTGTCTCAATAAAAACAAAGAAATAAAAAAATAAAGCCCAGCTCCTGCTAGGAGAGAGGTTGGTGCTGAGAGATTGGGAGTAATTATAGACTGGAATGGCACCTGCAGTGCAGGGGACTCCTAGAGGTGGCTGCAGACTGGAGGTCACCCTGATGACACCCAGGTGTCTACAGACTCCCCTCAGCTGGAGGTGCAGAGCCTACACAGCAGGCATTGCTGTAAAACCTAAGACTCCTACTTGCTTTTATTTGTGCAGGAAATAGGAATAGAAATAGCCAAAGCTACTGATGTACTAAAAACATCAACACTGTGCCCGAAAGCAGGACTCACAGACAGACGTCCACAGAGCAATACATAGTAAGCAGCCAGGCATGAGGATATTTGACTTAAAGGAAAAGCAACAGATCAAGCGAAACGATGAGACAGTCAGCACACACTGCTTTCATTTGTGCAGGATGCTGTAACAAAACACCTGAGACTGTGATTTATAAGCAGCAGAACCTATTGCTCACAGCTCTGGAGGCTGGAAGTCCAAGATCAAAGTGTGGCTATATCTGCTGTCCGGTGAGGGCCCATCCCTCGTGGCCGGCACCTTCTGGCAGTGGTCCCACGAGGTGAAAGGGATGAATGAGCTCCCTCGGGCCCTTTCATAAGGCCCCTGATTGCATTTTCATGAGGGCTCCACTCTGCAATTTAGCTCCTTCCAAGGGCTCCACCTCCTAGCACCATTACCTTAGGGACTGACTTCCAACATATGAATTTTGGAGGGATACGGACATTCAGACTACAGCACATGGCCACAGGGTGCATAAGAAGTGGCAAGAACTGGCAAATGGGACCCCAGCACTTGTGCAGAGGACAGCGGAGACTCAGCTCCAAGCAAGGGCGACGGTGCAGGAATGCAGGCCCAACAGGTCCAGATCTAGTCTTCTTTGCAGAAGTGAGAAATCTGGGTTTAGGGGTAAATGCGTTACAATTTCACAACCCAGCCGATTAAAAAGAACAGTGGAGCATAGTGGGCAGGACTCGTCCGTCCCACCATTCTACAAGCTCTGCTTTAGAGCCTGAATTCTGAGCACTCCCAGGGAGAGATCCTGAGCCTGAGGACCGTGAGACGTGCTGGTGGTTCTCGTCCCTGCAGATGCACTGCCTGCCTCTGTGTGCACTATGCCTGGGAAACTGACTGCTGAGGTGCCCTGGCCTCTGAGGGCCAAGTGGACCCAGAGACAGGGGGCAGGAGGTCCATGGGGGAGGTGGAGGGGCTGCAGTGGCATCCCCTCAGTCTCTCCTTGCAGTGTGGTCTGGTGGCAACGCTGTGTGTCAGCCTACGTCCTCTGCTCCACCCACTGCACCGTCCAGACGGCAGGACCCTCAAGCCCCGCTCTTGCTGGGTCCCTGGGAGGCTCAGCTGCCACTGGCTCCCACAGCCCTGCTGTCCCTCTGTGAACAGTCCCCCACTGAACGCTCCTGTGAAAGGCTTCTGTGCTCCCACTGCCTCCTGCCAGGGCCCTGACCAACGGGAGCCCTAATATAAGAAGGGGCCTGTTGTGGGCTCAGCTGTGTCCCACCAAAAGATGAGTTCCAGGATGAGCCGTCTGAATCTGTGAATGTGACCCTATATGGAAAGAGGGTCTTCGCAGATGGGATTCGTTAAGATGAAATCATAGTGGGGGAGGGTGGACCCTAAACCCAAGGACTGGTGTCCTCATAAGCCAAGAAGGGACACACAGAGACTCATCGGGGAAGATGGACACGTGAAGATGGAGGCGGGGGTTGGACGGAGGTGGCCACCAACGCCAGGGAGTGCTTGGAGCCAGCAGCCGCTGGTTGATGGGAGGAGGGACCCCCCTCACAGCTCCAGAGGGAGCGTGGCTGCAAACACCTTGATCTTGGGCTTCTCGTCCCAGAACTGTGACAGGATGAATTTCTGTGTTGAAAGCCCTCAACTTGTGGTCCTTTGTCACGGCGGCCCCAGGACACTTACACATGCCTCTCTGGGAGGACATGGGGGGCACCCAGATGAGGAACTGGGAAGGCAGCATCTTAGCTGATGAAGTGGCGGTAGGTTCACCTGCTCCAAGTGTCTGAGTGTCACCACGGGGAATTGTGGGGAATGGTTGGCTGTTGGCACCCAAACAATACCAAAGTGTTGTAGCCAACACAAAGGTCAGGGTTTCCTAAGACTGGCTCTGGGGTCGGCTACGTTTGATAACTGTGCACTCTGCATTCCACTCTTGGAGAGCCAAAACTTCTTGGCTGTAAGTCCATGAGTGTATTTAAGGCTCTGAGAAGTCCTTCAGCAAAGAAAAGCAGCTTAACCTTACCTTTCGTTCAATGTTTTCCCAAATAATTTGATTCCCAGGCCAGTGTCTTGCCCCTCACTGCATTTTCTGCTTTGGCACCACATCTGAAAATAGACATTACTGTGACTTACGTGGGGAGCAAGTAGGATAATGCATTTGAACCCAGGGCTTTCCGCCTGGGGATGGTAACCATCGATCAAAACAAACTCAACGTTCATTACACCAATATTAAAATTCAAAGTTAGTCAAAGATTGCTTTGGGAAATGCCGTTCTGTTGATTTTGCCCTAGAATTAAAGAAATGTCAAATACAAAATTGTCTAAGTTACAGTTTATACTCAAATCCTGACCTAAGCTGGGAGATTCGGTATTAAAATAAAACCTCTTAAAAGATTCCCTTCATAGCAACGCTGGCATTGGGAGTGGCATCAGCAACCACTTTGAAAGCACACTTTTTTTTTTTTTTTTGAGATGGAGTCTCGCTCTGTCACCCAGATCCAGGCTGGAGAGCAGTGGTGCAATCTCTGCTCGCTGCAATCTCTGCCTCCTGGGTTCAAGCAATTCTCCTGTGTCAGCCTCCCAAGTAGCTGGGACTACAGGCACACACCACCAAGCGTGGCTAATTTTTGGATTTTTAGTAGAGACGGGGTTTCACCATGTTGGCCAGGCTGGTCTTGAACTCCTGACTTCAGGTGATCCACCTGCCTCGGCCTCCCAAAGTGCTGGAATTACAGGTGTGAGCCACTGCACTTAGCTGAAAGCACACATTTTTAATAACCAAGAGATTATGAGGCTTTTGTTATTTCTTGAGTGGTCAAAGACCTGATAACTCCAAATAATTTGAAAAGTAGTAAGTGGGGGACTGATCACGCACTGGGTCATGAGGTGTTTAAGTAGTAAGTGGGGGACAGATCACACACCCGGTCATGCAGTGTGTTTGATGTAAGTAGTAAGTGGGGGACAGATCACACACCTGGTCACGCAGTGTGTGTGATTTAAGTAGCAAGGGGAGGGCCGGGTGGGGTGGCTCACGCCTGTAATCCCAGCACTTTGTGAGGCCGAGGTGGGCGGATCACAAGGTCAGGAAATCAAGACCATCCTGGCTAACACGGTGAAACCCCATCTCTACTAAAAATACAAAAAGTTAGCCGGGCGTGGTGGCGGGTGCCTGTAGTCCCAGCTACTCGGGAGGTTGAGGCAGGAGAATGGCGTAAACCCGGGAGGCGGAGCTTGCAGTGAGCTGAGATCGCGCCACTGCACTCCAGCCTGGGTGACAGAGCAAGACTCTGCCTCAAAAAAAACAAAACAAACAAACAAAAAAAAGGTCAGTGGGGACTTATCATACACCTGGTCATGCAGTGTGTTTGATTTCTCAGGTTTTTCCAAATCCAGTTAATTAGGTGTGCATTTCTAACGTGGTCTTTGAACAAAATACCCCTCAGGCAGGTGGCAGGCCTACCCTGGTCTGTTCCACAGGAGACACTCTGGTGTAACTCAGGGCCTGGCAGACGTCTGTCCCACTGCTTCTGGAGCAAATGGAGTTGCCATTTCCAGTGTTAAAATTCTCTGTTCAGCTGCCTCAGCAATGTGTCTCTTTCTATTGAAACTCCTTCGCCCTGGCACAGTTCCATGCTCCTGCCGTGGCTCCCGCAGCCCGGGGAGGTTCTCGCTGTCGCTGGGCCGCTGGGACTTTGGGAGTTTGCTCTCAGCGTTTAAGAAAAATGCTATCTTTACGAAGAGAGTTTTGGTTCTGCTATTATTTCTATTACCCAAAACACACCTAAGTGCTTCAATCATGCAGACATTTAAAAACTTATTGTATATTTTTCCTCAACAACTGTTTATGCCCTTTTTGCTGAAGATAAATATTTCATCTCAGCTATGGAGGTGACTTCTTGGGTGGGAAATGCCGTGTGTATAGGCAACCAGCACACACATTCTTTCACAATTTACAGAAAGTGCTTCTCCTGGGTTTTCAGAAATATCGAAAGTACATATTTGCCCAGACACTTGTTTAGTTGGGAGCTGTGCTATGCATAATGTTGGTGATTCCTCAATTTTATATCTCCTCCTGCATTATTCTGTTTTTAATTCTTTGGCCTCCAGATTGTGATACCTTCCCTTCTCCATGGCTAAAAAGACACCATGTCAGAAGCCAGAGTCATTTATGAGGATACGACGCTCACCTGCGAGTGTTCAATGCAATCCTCCCAGCTTTCTGGCTTGGTTAAGGGTACAAAATTATGGTTCTGATTGTGTTTATCTACTTAAAGCTTAAACATTTTTGCAGGATAGAACTACTGAGAATAACAATCCTCCCCTTTATTTTTGCTTTTCTTAAAATCAGTGATTTATTTTTGGAAGTTTGTACCATCTCTGGTTGGATGGTTACACCTTGTTTTTCTACTTCTTTGGAATAGCTATACCCACCCTTCTTCATTTCCTGTATGAATTATAAAAAACCCTCCAGAAACCTCAAGAAAAGATCCCAGTGTTCATTCTTACATGTGTCTCACCTTAAAATTGTTGCATTTCATCAATTTGTTACCAAGTAGTTTATGACCCTTCCCAAAGTACACTCATGATTCAAAACCAATGTGATTAAAACCTTTCACCATTGTCTTCAAAACCAGTGTGATTAAAACCCTTCACCATATTGTACTAGTAATACATGCATTCAGGGAGTTCTTCCATAATTGAAAACCTCCTTAAGTTATTCCAATAGATTTAAATTCAATAGAGAGTTACTTACTATATAAAACCTTTTAAACCTTTATATCAGGAACTGCAAATATTTTTATTTCCATATAAACAATTTTAATATAAAGGGACATAAATGTTTGTCTAGAAACCAAACCCAAAATATAAAATGTTGAAAGAATGACACATAATTAAGGGATGGAGCAAATGGTAAAAAATAATTGAGTAACAGTGAAAAAAGAAACTTAGCAAATATTGGAGCAATAGATGATTCAAGAGTTGAATAATATTATCACTAACATTTATGTAATACTATATATCAACCACTGCTCTGAGCACTTTATAAAAGGTCATGCATCACTTAATCACGAGGGTGTGTTCTGACAAATGGGTCATTAGGCGATTTGTCATTGTGGGGTCAACACAGGGTCCTTACACAAACCTGGGCGGTGCGGCCTACACACACCAAGGCTGCAGGCGTGGCCCATGGCTCAGGGCTGCAGACATGCATGGCCTGAACTGAGTATTGCAGGCAATTGTAACACGATGGTAAGTATTATGCACCTAAACATACCTAAACGTGGAAAAGGTGCAGTAAAAACCGTAGATAGGATTAAAAAATGGTGCACTGCATTGGGCACGGACCATGAACGCGGCCTGTCAGACTGGGGGCTGCCCCGGGTGAGCCGTGAGTGAGGGTGTGGACACAGCTGTAGACTTTATAAACACTGCAATTAGGCTACGCTCAGCTCATTACATAAACTTGAGCTTACTGTAACATTTTTACTTTATAAACTTTTTTTTTTTTTTTTTTTTTTTTTTTTTTTGAGACGGAGTCTCGCTCTATAGCCCAGGCTGGAGTGCAGTGGCCGGATCTCAGCTCACTGCAAGCTCCGCCTCCCGGGTTCACGCCATTCTCCGAGTAGCTGGGACTACAGGCGCCCGCCACCTCGCCCGGCTAGTTTTTTGTATTTTTAGTAGAGACGGGGTTTCACCGTGTTATCCAGGATGGTCTCGATCTCCTGACCTCGTGATCCACCCGTCTCGGCCTCCCAAAGTGCTGGGATTACAGGCTTGAGCCACCGCGCCCGGCCTACTTTATAAACTTTTAAATTTAAAAACAGTTTTTGGATCTTGTCATAACACAGCTTAAAAGATAAACACATTGTACAGCTGTTCAAAAATGTCTTCTTTATATCCTTATGCTATGGGCTTCTTTCGAGTTAAATTTTTTTTAAGTTTTCAAACTTTTTGTTAAAAACTAAGACACAAACACACATATTAGCCTTGGCCTACACAGGGTCAGGATCATCAGTGTCATGGCCTCTGCCTCCACATCTCGTCCCGCTGGGAGGTCTCCTGGGGCGATAACAGGCATGGAGCTGTCCTCTCTTGTCATAACAAAGCCTTCTGCTGGACATTTCCTGGTGGACCTGCCTGAGGCTGTTTTCCGGTTACCTTTTAATATAGACATACATAAGTAGAAAGAATACTCTAAAATAACAATAAAAAGTATAGTAAATACGTAAAGCAGAACAATGCTTTTTATTATGATTATCGAGCATCATGTACCGGACACAGCTGTGTGCTGGACTTTCACAGACCGGCAGTGCAGTCTGCTTGTGTACATCAGTGTCACCACACACACGTGAGTCATGCGTTGTGCTACATGCAGCCATCCCAGCGTCACCGGGGATGGGGATTTTCCAGCTCCACTGTGATCCGATGGGCCCAGCGGGGGATGTGTGATCTGCTGTTGACTGTTCCGCTGTCACAAGGAACAGTGTGACTCCCTTCCACGCGCGTCACCTGCACAAGGAGTCTGTGGAGCTGGCACTGTCTTTATGCCCATTTCCCAGATGAGGGAAATGACAGAGCTCAAATCTGAATCCTGGCAATCTGACTTCAGCTTCATACCCCGAGCCTTGAATCCTTCCTAAGCAAGGTGAGGACTCAAATAAAGTAGAAGAGAGAAAAGAAAAGAAAAAGACAAAGGAAAAGATGCATCCATACAGTGACGTTTTTCAAACGGTGTGGTCATGACCCACTTCACATGGACAGCCCAGCCACACTCACGCAGGAACATCAACTGGGACTCACCCTTTTAATTTGCCACAAAGCTTGACACTTTCTACTCTATTTTCTTTCATTAAACACACACACACACAGACACACACACACATGACTGGTTTAGAACCGCTAAGCTGATCTCATGACCCACAAATGAATTGTGACCCACATTTTGAAAGCTGCCACTTGGCCAGAAACCCTTAATTCTCTTTCATCACGAAGGTAACAGAATGAGGGTGCAGTTTCAGTTTAAAAGAGAGAGTGACATCTATACAAACCGCTTATTCTGAAGATGATAGATAAAAATTTCAGGATAAATTACTCTAGCTTTAAAGTCAATATGAAACAATGATAGGGATTAAAATTTCAATGGTAGTCTGAAAGATTTCTAACATGTTAACAAAATATCGCTGAAAATTTTGACATGGGAAACAAATAAACTACAACAAAAAACCCCGACAACTTAGAATTCATAATTATTTCTCACATTATTGCCAATAAAACTGTGAGCAACTTAATTTTTTTGATGTATCTGTATCACATTTAAGAATATTTCTAGCAATGGAGATAAAATATTTCACAGAGGAGTTTTTGCAAGAGGCAAAATAATCTCACATGATCTGCTTAGGAGGAAAATTATATTTAAGGATAGTTAGCATATTCCTCACATTCAGCTACATAATGTTACATAATGGAAGGATATAAATGCAAAGTAAAATACAATCTCAGCTGATGAATGGGGATAACAATTCCCCTAGGGCTACAAATTAAGTACACTGAGGCAAATAATATTTAAGCCAGTTGACAGTGGCATCCGATGAAATGGTTGATGATAGTAATAAAAATAAAGGTCACTTTCACAGCTCAGAGTGTATAAAGGTTCACTGTTTTGGATTCAAAGATTTTTAAATGTGGCTGTAGGTCCGTGACAATTCAATGATGAATCCAAATTCAAATTTGACACTAAGGCTTAAGCCCAAGAATCAAACTCAAGATTCTAGTAACCCTTTGGGAGGCCGAGACGGGCGGATCACGAGGTCAGGAGATCGAGACCATTCTGGCTAACACGGTGAAACTCTGTCTCTACTAAAAAAAATACAAAAAACTAGCCGGACAAGGTGGCGGGCGCCTGTAGTCCCAGCTACTCGGGAGGCTGAGGCAGGAGAATGGCGTAAACCCGGGAGGCGGAGCTTGCAGTGAGCTGAGATCTGGCCACTGCACTCCAGCCTGGGCGACCGAGCGAGACTCCGTATCAAAAAAAATAAATAAATAAAAAAATAAAAAGATTCTAGTAACCACTGGGTTACAAACTCCTTGAACCCAGAATGATTTCAGAGATACAGTGCATTTGCTTCAAATTTTAATTTTGGGTTTATATGGAAATGTTCCAGGATACCATAGGGCAGATGAAAATTAAATGTAAATGCCTAGAATCCAGTCATTGTTGATAGCTGAATTCCAGCGATGGTTGCAAAGTATTTAGATCTTGGCTCCACAAAGCAAGTGCTCTGAACAGACTATCAATCGCAATAAGAATAATGCACTATGATGACAATGGAAACGAGATACAGTGTACGTTTAACAAATGGAAACACGCCGTCTACTTGGGCTGTTTATTCATCCCAGGACCACGACAACTACTGAAATTTCTGAGTTTCTAATTTAGAAAATCTTAAATAGGGAGAGAAAGGTTTGGACAAGCCTGGCTAACAGTTTTCAAAAACTCATTAGTCCTGCAAAATTTCAATTTATCCTCTCACATTTGCAAGGCTTCCAGCGCATTTACCAATAATACCCTTTCTTTTCAAGTTATCCTCACCTCCATCTGCAGTTCCCCATATCATTAAACTGAACACGGGGATGTGACCGCAGAAAAACCATTCAGCATTCCCTGTCAATAATTACTATTAGAAGAAAAAGGAGAGGTGGAAAAGATTACAGTTTCCTGGTGGACTGGCTTCCCTCTTCAGCCAGATTTCTGTGAAATTCAGAGAATATTTCTGCATTTACAACACAAATATCAGTTTATCAACAAATATTTATTGGACACTTGTTACGTGCAAGGCTTTGGGACTGACTCCACTAAGGTGAGAATGTACGTATGTTTCCCTTGTGATACACAGTTCACATAATCATGCAACTAACATGCAGGCCTGCGTCCAAAGCATCTCTTGGGTGTTAACACGACCCTGACCCTTAGTGGTTGGCAGGGTGAGTCTCCTGCAGTGGGCCACGCCGCTCCTCTGATGAGGAAGCTGGAATACGTGGACAGCAGGCACACAGACATAGAACAGGGAGTGGTGGGAACATCATCCGGAAGTGGGACCGTTCGCGACCACCTCACATGCTGCTTTCTGGAGCAAAAGGGGGCCCAGCAGCCCCTACACCTCGCGGACAGGCCACTGGAGTGGCTTTGTCCTGCTGGTCCTGGCTCCAGTCCTGGGTCTGCCGGTGGCTATCTGCATCAGAGCTCAGAGTGTGATGGCTTCCCTCTACCCTCATTATCAAAATTAACTCCCCCAAAGGCTCCAGCATCCCCTGCCCCGCTGGCGAGGCTGAGCCTCAGCCCTAACTTTGGGGTTGGGGTCCTGGAGTCTGTGGGGTGCTGTGCCCTGGCCCCGTGCCTCAGGCTGCCCCCCTCAGCTGGCTCCGCTGGAAGTCGCCTGGAGCCAGCCATGGACGGTGCGGAGCCCCCCGCCCGCTTCCCTCCCACACGCTGACCAGGTTGCTGGAGCAGTATCTCCGGACTGCGGATCTGGTCTCCTCGTTGCTCCGCTTACACATGGCCGATGACTCCCTTTAGGAGGGATGGGTGCCTGAAAAGAGCTGGGGGAGGCATTCTGGGCAGAGGGAGCCCCTCAGGAACGGATGGCATCAGGCTGGTGACCCTTTCAGAAGCCCAGCAAGGCAGCCCCCTGGGTTCCATTTTACAAACCCTGCATTTGAGATGCAGAGAGCACAGGCAACGGCCTGGGGTTAAAAGCTGTGCGAGTAAAAGCTAGAATCCAAAGAGAGGACTCTGATCACAGAGCCCAGGCTGTCTAGGATTAGCACGATGCCCACTAACCCACTTAGGCAGGAAGCAGCCTCGGGCAGCGTGGAGATGGCTGAACAGGTCCTGTTGGCCAGGCATTCGTGAGGCTGGCGGCACAGTGGCTCAGGGCAGGAGGCCAGAGGGCCCCGGGATGAGCCACTGCATGGCTGACGACTCTTCTCCTCCATTGAATAGAATCAGGTGTTCTATTCAACGCCTTGTGTGTATCCTATGGGAACATATGTAGGTTCTCACCTTAGTGGAGCCAGCCCCAAAGCCTTGCACATAACAAGTGTCCAATAAATATTTGTTGATGAACTGATACGAGTGTTATAAATGCAGAAATATTCTTCAAACTTTACAGAAGTTTGGTTTCTGGGAAGCCAATTTGTCAGAAATTTTAATCGCTTCTAACTCTCCTCTTTTTCTTTTGATAGTGAGCCTACCTGACTCACTTCTCAGTTGGGAGTTGCCCCAGGACACAGTGTGGATCCAAGAAACCCAAGCAGAAGTCAGCTGAATGGGGTTTCCAGAAAAGCTTTCACTCTTTTGATCAAGGGATGGGGTTGGCTTCCAGGCCTGGTGCCCTCGGTTCTTCTTTCCTCTTTCTGAGGGAGCGTGAATGCAATGGCTGGGTCTGCAGCAGCCATCCTGTGGTCACATGGGGAGCAGTGTGAGAACAACCCACACACTAATGCCTGTGGGGGTGTCCATGAGGCACTGAGTCATCCCCAGCAAGCCCCTAGCTCTGGACTTCGAGTTATGTGAGAAAAACAAACTCTGACTGAAGCTATGATACGGGGTTTCCATTATTTGTAGTCAAATGCAAACTTAACTGATAGAACAAGGACCTTGGAAAAAAAGGACATAAGGACACTGGGTGCCTTGGGCAGCACTGGAGACAAACTTCTACTTCATCACAGCACAGGGCCAGCTCCTTCCTGAAGCACTGTTCAAAGCTTCCTTAAAGTGATCCCAAGACCAGAAGCAGCTGCACCAGCGCCTGGGATCCTGTCAGACTCACCTGGAGAACTGGAATCTGCATCTAACCGCATGGTCAGCGCCCTGTGCTGATGTAACAGCACCAAGTCCCGTGCAGACCAGCGGTTTTAAACCCTGGCCCAGCTGATCAACACGTGGGCTCTGCCCTTGGACATTCTGACCCCATGAGCCTGCAGAGAGGCCGGCGGAGTTTCCTGCGGGAACCCTTCCCTGTAAGCTGCCAGATGTACAATTAACTGTTAATTCTGGACCCAGCTCCGCAGCCCCATTCAGTCATCACAGCTGACTCGCCTCGCGCTTAGGAGGCTGACCCTCCAGACTCGACCCCCACGTGGAGCTGTTGGGGTGACCGCGCCACGGGCGAGTTTTGCTGTGATTCTGGGTCCCCCAAAAGGAAGGGCTCAGCAGTGGCCTGGGTGCCCCGTGCCTGCCTGCGGGGACAGCCTCCCGAGCCCGTGGACGTGGAACACAAAAGAGACGTTATTTAAAATACAAGCTGGCGCCGCGTGGGGCGGAACGGAAAAGATGTTGAGCCTCACGTGCCAAAATGACATCGGGGGGCTGGCGGCTCCGGTGCGGCTCAGAAGGGCGGGCCCAGGCAGGGACAGGGCGGCCGGTTCCCGGGGAGATCGCACCCCGCGGGGGGCGTCACAGCCACTGCTCGGGCCTCACGTGGACGCCCACATTTTGTTCCAAGATCCGAGTGCGACCGGGCAACGGGCGCGCCCGGGACCCGCAGCCCCGCAGCCTGGTGAGAAGCCCCGCGGGGCTCATCGGGGGTGGCTGTGGCCGGAATTCTGGCGACCTGGAGCCAGCCTTGCCTTTGCAGCTGGGGAGGAGCCACCGCGCCGGCCAGGGACATGCCTGGGGGTGGCAGAGGCCTTCCCTGCGCAGGGCTCGCCCTGGGCCCCGAGGATGGGCCCCGCTCCCAGGGCTGGGTCTTCCCTCGCGGGCCGGGCTTCTCCCTCCCAGGGCAGCGCCTCGGTGGATCGGGCTCTGCAGCCAGCGAGTGAGGACTGACCCCGGGCACGCCTGCGGGAACCATCCTGGCACCGACAGACGAGGTCACAGGCTTTCCTGCCACGATGGCCGAGCCCCTGGGAGGGGAGGCCCTGCCCTCCTGCGTGTCCGGGTGCTCGACGCCTCTGGAGCCCACACGCCCTCCGCCCCCACAAGAGCCGTGGGGTCGGGGTCACTGAGGGCTGCACGTGGGCCGCAGGGGCACATGCTTTTGGGGCTGGCGCAGGGCTCAGAGCTCTGCCCCAGAGCCCCGGTCCCCAGAAAGCCCGGGGAGGGGACTCAGGAGTGTCCGCTGACTTCCCGCTGCTCCGGGGCCTCCGGGGACACGTGCGGAGACACACGCATGAGCACCTTAAAGCAGCGAGGCCGCTGTGAGACTCAGGGACTTACCTAGAAGTGACTGTCCAAAGCGGACCAACACTTGCTAGCTCGCCGCGGGATCGGAACTGGGCCTCGAAGCCAGGCCCGGCGCAGGCCACAGCACAGCCAGGGAAACGGCTGCCCACTCGCCCACCCCGCAGGCTCCTTCCTCTCACCTGTGGCTTCAGGAATCTCTTTGCGGGAATCCTGGCGTTCTGTGTTACCAGAGGACTTAGGTTGCCACATCTTACATTTTGGAAATTATTTAAAGCATTTAGAAAGGCTGGAATGTTTTGTGTTTGGTTTCATGTTTCTAAACGAAGTTAACTGTAACTTAAAAATCAAAGGACCCACACCTGTGATCCTAGCACCAAATTTGCGAGGCTGAGTCAGGAGGATCACTTGAGGCCAGGAGTTTGAGACCAGCCTGAGCAACATAGTGAGACCCCATCTCGAAAATAAAAACAAAAATAAAAATAAATCAAAGGGCCTCAAAGGTACCATCAATAATTCTTAGAAAAAGCCAGGGACCGGGTGCGGTGGCTCACGCCTGTAATCCCAGCACTTTGGGAGGCCGAGGCAGGTGGATCACCTGAGGTTGGGAGTTCAAGACCAGCCTGACCAACATGGAGAAACCCAGTCTCTACTTAAAAAAAAAAAAAAATTAGCAGGGCGTGGTGGCGCATGCCTGTAATCCCAGCTACTTGGGAGGCTGGGGCAGGAGAATCGCTTGAACTTGGGGGGCAGAGGTTGTGGTAAGCTAAGATTGTGCCATTGCACTCCAGCCTGGGCAACAAGAGTGAAACTCTGTTTCAAAAAAGAAAGAAAAAAGAAAAAGCCTTGGAGGAAGTTGTTCCACTGGGGAAGGAGGCCTGTGGCTGGCGCCTCATCCTGAAAGGCCAAGTAACTGGTTATATTCGCATCGGTGAATTCAGTACTCCAGAAGCAACACGTAGCCTTCTGCGGACGGAATTCCAACACACCAAGAGAAACGCTCCATCTCTCTAATTACAAAAGCCTGGGAAATACGAGTAATAGCCAACATACAATTCTTTAAATGCTTGTGAAATAGCGATTTTTTTTTTTTTTTTTTTTCTGAGATGGAGTCTCACCCTGTGACCCAGGCTGGAGGGCAGTGGTGTGATCTCGGCTCACTGCAACCTCTGCTTCTGAGTTCAAGCAATTCTCCTGCCTCAGCCTCCTGAGTAGCCGGGATTACAGGCACCTGCCACCATGCCTGGCTAATTTTTGTATTGAATATTTTCTAGTATAATAATAATTAAGCCAGCCTTGCAAACATATGTCAAACGTTTCATCTGTGTCTACGAAGTTTAGAAAAGCTAGGATTTTCTGATGTCAGGGAGTACACATTAATAAAATTATTAAGCTCAGCATTATCTTCTACTTTAAAAGTTTGACTTGTTATTCTGGACAAGCAGACATTTGCTGAGCTGAGCTAAGTGCACCTCTTCTTAGACAGTTGATTGTTACTTTAAATAGTCATTCTTTCTTGTCCGCACATCTTATAATAAAGTAGACATTTCTACTAAATATTATAATGAAGATTAACATAATTAAAAGTAGTTCTGAACAATTTTGCAAGATAAAGATTGGGAGTTAAGAGGCTTTTTTGAAGTGAGTTTTTATCAAAAGACAGGCAATGCCCCCTTTCTGCAAGACCTGATGCCCATGTTCTCTTTGTGGTTCCTTCAAAGATGAGCTATCTGGGTGTGGTGATGCTTTTTTCCCCCGTGGTTACAAATATTATTTCCACGCATTTATTACTTTTACGTGGCCTATAATTATTCGTTTAACACTCCCAGAGCCAACTGAGTTAGATTCCATCAGCCACACACTGTGGGCAAATTGAGCTTCGACTTGGCCAATCCTGTACTATCTGTGGTTGCGATCAGATCGATCCTGGAGCAATAGGCATCGATCCCTAAGGCAGGCAGCAAACACGTGTGGTCTTTCACACACACACACACACACACACTTTTCAGCTGGTGTACTGAAGCCTACGTATGGAGGGCACCACATGCACTCGTGAATTTGCTGTGCACCCACCAGGACATGGTCTGAGTCCACAGACAATGGTTGGTTTGTGCCAAATTGAAACCCACGCCCAGGGAGGACATGGAGACACAACTCCTCTGTCAGGTCCCCTTTTCAGGGCTTTTGAGAAAATCTTCAATCTGCCTTCAGTTAAATACTAAGTCTAGCCATGATTTTCAGTTTTTTGAAGACCACTGAGTGTTTCTAAAACTGAGACTCTAATCCAGGCCAGTGGTAGGAAAAGGTTATTGGGTTCAGAGCTTGGTCTCAGGGACCATCCTTGAAAATAACCACTGTATTGTTGTAATTTAAAACTTGGTCTACAGCTACTCTTCAGCAGATGGTGATGGAGGTGGTAGTGTCAAGGTTAAAACATAAATTGAAAGAACAGAGTAACTAAGTCATGAGGTAACTTCTCAGTGAGAGACAGCAACGCACACGTGAATAAATACACAGGGTCTTTAGGCAAGGAATTAGCTCCGAGTGAATGAGGTGGGGGGATTCATTAACTTCAACAACAGGTTAGATTTTATTTTCAGATCCTATAACATGTTCTGAGATGAGAATATATATATTTAGAGTTTTGCTTGGGAAAAACTAATTACTTACAAATATTTATTAATGAAAGTTCATTTGCCCAAATTACCTACAGCCCCTAATTAAAATCTGAGGTTTATGCACTCTATTTCTCAATAATAAAGAAAGATCTAGTAGTTTCTTGGGTGAAATTATAGGCTGATTATTCAACTTACTACTCAGCATGTGTCTATAATGTCCAATAATAACTGCATTGTTTATCTTTGAGATAATATGCTTTAACAGTACCCACCTCTTGAATTACCAGTAGGATTTTTAAGAATCCCAAATATAAAGTGTCTGGGTTGCAAAATTTTTCTTGATGGTTCCATACCTAACATTTCAAGTAGGCTGACGCTGTGCAGTTCTGCGGACCTGCCGGCTGTATTTCTTGGTGGTATGTGATGCTCTGTTACTAAAAATCACCAAGAAAAACAAACAAGGGTGAGAGGCTTATGTGCAAAATCTTCCTTAAACGATCTCAGTGTGTGGGGAAGTCTTTCTGCACTTTTTAATTGTGTATTCATAAGACTGTCACCATTTGACATGGAAAATGTTTTTCTAGGCCTGCTCGTTCTGCTGCAGCAGCAGCGTGAGGGTGGGCGGGCACGTTTTTTCTGGGTAAATTAAGGTCACAACGGGAGCTGTTCTTAAACCGTCCTTGATACGGCAAAGAGAAAAAAAATCAAACAGAAACATTTTGCATTATACATATAATTAAAAGATCTTGTGACTTATAAAAATGATTTTGTCATTTAGATATTTTTATCCCTATTTGTAAAAAGGTATTGGTATTAAAATTCAGATGTCCTTTAAGTTAAGCTAGAAAGAACGAAATGGAAATTAGTCACACCTAAAATAACCACGAGGAATGAAGTAAATAATTTACACTTTTTCTGTAAGAATTCTAGTTTATAGATCATTCTGTAATTTAAAATATGTGTATCATACCAACATAGAAAGTATTACCCATTTCCCATGTTCACAAATAATCACATTTGGAACAACTGTAATCAGACATTTATTTCCACGTTTGAATCATATACAGTGAGCGATTCATACCAATATGAACAAGTCCTTGCATCTTTCGCTGCAGGGCATGGCCTATGCACCATTTGTTTTTCATTTACTGATGTAAAGAACTTTGGACAGAACAGAACACAAACGTAATCTGACACCGTGACTTCTCTTCTTCCTCTTGTCTCGCTGGCTTTCCGATTTTCCCACAGGGTTATCCAAGCTCACCGAAAGGCAAGTATTCGCTAGGAATGGTCTGTCCAAATGACAATCTATGATACTTCCAATGAAAACAGGCCAAAGATGCAGACCGTGGTAGAAATCAGGACAGTAACACCAATGTTCATAGTTTAGGCTCTCTGATATTCTACTAAGGAATAACAAGAAAAAAAAAACACATTGTTTTCAATTGCATACTCTTTTGAATATATAATGCTGTAATGAGGGGCTGTGTGTGTACTTGTGTGCAGGACTCATGGAAAAATCAAATATGTTTCTAATGTCCCTTATCTAACAGAATATGCAGTACGCATCAGTTCACAGCTTGATTTTATTTTACCAAGTATAGTTGCATTTTTAACATCAATAAGTTCAATGGCTTTTTCATTTAAAAAAAGATACAAATACATTTTTCATGATCCAAAAATGATTCCGTGTAGTAGTTTCTTTAGCAAAGTTACTTGTAATTGATTTTTCATATCTATGGGAGAATATTTTTAGGTAATAACTCATATTTTCTCTCTATATAATAAATACCATCAATTTTTTTCATGATTATTTTTGGGTAAAGAGAAAGATGTACATTAGTGGTAGTTCTTAAAAAAAAACATGGAAGTTTGAAAAGAACTGAAAAGGATTTGAATATCGTCAAATTCTACCCTCTTCCTACAGATAGCAAAGCAGCTTTTACATGGCACAGAGTGAGAGCCTTCTCCACGCCGGGCCCCCTCCCCGGGCCCCAGCGTGGATTGTACCAGCCAGGACAATGCAGAGAGGACAAGGTCACGCCCCAAGCCTCGCTTGGTACAGAAATGCTGAAAAGAGAATGGCAAAAAAAAAAAAAAAAAAAGCCTCTATTGTCATTTCATTTTAAAGTTTTCACTTCATAAAGAATACTGAGAATTAATGCCCAATATTTCCTTCTTACATGAAAAAGGGGAATGTCACTTCCTTCCCATGTTATATAGAATATTTTGTAGATCAAGTTTTAACATAGCTAAAAAGCAGCAAACAGGTCTGCCAGGATAAACGTTTCATGTCCTCTTTTTTTTCAGTGAAGCACTGTGTCGTAAGAAACTTTCAAAGGAATAAACAGGTACTGTCTGCCTGTCTCAGTAATTAGCAAACGAGCACAAGGTGGTAAACACAGAGGCCTGAACACGGGGCCCTCAGGTTGGCAGTGAGCTGGCGGGTGACAAGCTGGGCGAGAATGAAACACGTGCAGCACCGTCTCCGGCTTCACGCGTGCACCAGAAGAGGGACGAGAGGTTTGGGCATCTGCGGCGTCACAAACCACCACAGTGAATACAGTGATTTGAAACTGGTTGGGCTGGAAACATGCATGCAGCCTAGTGATAAAGAAATGGCCCTGATGTTCACCGGGGCTTCGTAAAACACAAGATGGGGACCGGGCAGTGCCTGCCAAAGGCAGAGGAAAAGCAGGTAGGGGCTCCCATGCCTCCAAGCTTCCATGGGGCCAAAATTAAACAGCAAGAGCTGGAAGACAATTGCTTTTTAGCCCTTTAGCAGTACTTATTAATTAGCTTAAATGTTAATGTTTCCTGTAATGAACTTAGAAATGTATTTAAATAATTTTTAGGGATTGTTGGCATTTATGATTCTTTGATACACAGTTTACATCACCATAGTTGGCATCAGAAAGCAGTAAACACCCAGGCTTGCCAAGCCTAACATCTCTGACCTCACCTCTGGAAATATTTTTAAAATACAAGAAGTAAATCCCTTTTCTCCTGCATTTTAGTTTATGTTAATTACTTTAGATGGCTGTACATTTTTTTGCTAATTCCTTACTTTAAAAAAATTGAATTTATGATCTCATTTAGTCAGTTTACATTTTATACTTTCTATTCTAACATTGAAATCAACATGGTTTGATTTCTAAGGCTAGCGATATCTGCTGGAAGGTTGGCCTGGATTGGTTAGTTTAGTGGTTAGTACCTTTATCATTCGTTAAAAGCCACCTGGTACTTCCCAGGTAAAAATCACTGTAGCTTTTAGGTTGTCAGTAGTTATTCTTTTTAAAAATAAAAATAATAAAAAAAGAAATTGATTACATATCTTGAAATCCAGGAGCTATAAAATCATTCTTATTAAATGTTATCAGTGAGGTAAAGCTTATTTTAAATTAAGGACGTTCTCCATCTGGAATTAAGCTGTGTGGAGCCACCATCCATGAACTCACAAAGCTGCTGCTGCTGCCACACTGTGGGCACCGCCCCACCCACTCCTATCCTGTCCTGTGATTAGATGCACATCTATGTGTTCAAGCAACCTGAAAAGCTGGCATTTTCACTTCATGCTGATGACAGGAAGGCAATTCTGAGCGGTCATTTTTGGGCACTGCGGAGTCTCTGATATGCAGGAATTTTCTACCACATCTTCTTCCATCATAGATGTAAAAAGAACCCACAACTAGGAGGCCGAATTTTTATTTTGGAAAAAAGCACAAAGTAAAAATTTCAAGACCAATCAAGATGCACCGAGACGCTGCTTAAATCTAAGCTGCCAACCTGTGTTGACGTTCCTGGTGGAAATACCACGGACACACACCCACCACAAATGACCTCCTCAAATTCCACTTTCTCCATTAGGGAAATCAAGGAACGCAACTCAGAAGTAACATTACATCCTGCATTTTATTCAATTCCATGTGACAAAAATAGTAACCTAGACTAAGACATCCCATTTCAATCAGTAGATGTGTCAAGACACAAGATTTAATAATAAAAAATATTGGGTCTAGGTAACAATCCCCAGCTGCTCAGAGAGGCCCCAGCCCCGCATGGCATTACAGTATAAAAATAGCGTCTCTCTTGACCATGCAGAGGGATGGCCTAGCCCTGCACACAGGAGGGTCAGTCTCACTGTACCTTCATGAGCCATCTTATTTACAACACTTTACATTTCTCTTTAGTTATATACACATCCATTTGGGAGAAGAGAGGACACTATGTGGTACCAAATACTAACCAAAAAACAAACGAACAAAAAACCACACACACACACCAGAAAGGACACTGATAAATAGTGAAAACATTCAACTGCTGAAACACAGCGACCTCAAGCCACCTCAGTTTTCTCTGCCTAATGCTTGAGACACCCCGACCCCTCATCCCGTGAGAAGAGGTGGCACAGTGGGGCCAAGTTACATCTCATCACCGTGGAAAACAGAGCTGTAGAGTTCAGTGTTCATTTCCAATAGAAATAAACAGCTAATGAGTCTTTGATACTCTTTTTGTTCAGTGACACGCTGGCACACACAGCCCATCCTCTCACAATGATTGTTGTTGCTGCTGTGGTTGTTAGGAGAAGATCGTTTTATTTTTCTGTCTCAACCGAGAAGACTTCACTGTCCGGGCATGCAACTCCTCGCACTGTTACCCAGCTGACACAGCATCTCTTGAACAATTTTGTTGTTGGAAGTTCACAGTGTCAGACGCCAGCACGCTTGCAACGCACAAAAATGAGGTAGTTCACACGACGCCGTGTTTGCGCTGCCTCGGCCGCCCCTGCCTCCTGGGCCCTCCCGGCTGGATGCAGCTCAGCCATCAGCGCCAGACTGTGTTCTGAAAAATCAGAGGACACTGTGCTTTGCTTTCATCTGAGAAGATAATAAATAAATCAGGAACTCGGAAAATTTCAAAGTCATGACTGATTGTACTGCCTGATACTTGCCACTTCTCTTGGGTTTACTGTCCACGTGACCAGTGCCACCAGGCAGCCACAGTCTTGTCTGTGGGTGAGAGAGAGAGAGACAGACCCGCTTACGGGAAAATCAGACTTGCAAAAGGTTCTCCTAGTTCCTTCCTGGCGTGTACTGACGTCACAGTCCTAGGAGGAATTCACCAAGGTTTCATTAGGGGGTGGTCAGTTTGTAAATGGGCTTTGTGTTTGTAGAAAAGTTAAATAAATCATTTTAACTCAAGAAACGGCAGGCCCTATTTTCTGCGGAGCTGACAAGTCTTGGTGGCTTTTCTTTTTAAGTGGCATAGATTTCTAACATTGTTTGACCATAAGACAAAACAAGAAACTGTAACAGTTTTCCCATTTTCCTTAAATTGAAGTACTATTTATAAAATACTTTACATCTTTTTAAATTTTCAAATTATAGACAAACCTCCCTAATACAAAATACTAAAAGTGCAATAGTATAAATTAAGAGTTTGCAACCACATTATACAAACATTACCTTTTTATTGTACAGCTTTGATAATGTGAAATATTTTCTCACAACTGTTTATAATGTTGTGAGTCATTTACGGTGATGTTTGTCTGTAACTCGTTCCCCAGTCATTGGGCTACAGACCACACTAGAAAACAACAGTCCACATAGCAGCTACAAACATTTAAATTAAAAAAAACAAAACAAACAAACAAAAAAACCAAAAAAAGGCTTATTACTGACAGGTACTCGCACATGAAAAGCATGCTATCTTTCCCAACAGAACTTCACAATTTTGCCTGCGTTGAAATAATCCACTTATTTATAGTAAAACAAATCTTGCTTAAAAAAAAAAAATCACATAGCCAGATGTATTCTGCAGTACAAAAGCTTCGTTTAAGGTCGGGGCTATTATATTGTCTGTTACCCGCATAATCTTAACATTATAAATACTACAGACGAAGATAGTGTCATGATACACAGCATTGGGAGTACTAAACCACGTCTTTAACATGAAGAGTTCTAAAAAACATCGTTCAAGTGTCTTAACTAATTCAAACGAAACCATCAAATGAGTTTCACTGGAATACCGCGGGGGACCCCTTTCTCCCTCGTAGAGATTATTGGGTTTCAGGAGAAAGGAAGTGGACATGGTCTGAGCTCTTTCTGTTCCTAAGGCGGTTTTCCAAGCACTTTTTTTTGACAAACTTATGTAAAAGGTTGCAGAGTTCTCAAGAACAGTCAGGCTTGCTGTTGAAGGGGGCGCCATGCAGCACTGACAAGACCACCTCTCAGCAGTCGCACAGTGTTTTCTGCTATGGGTGAAAGTGTAATGAGAACCGAGGCAAGGAAGGTCAGAGGCCTGGCGCTCCAACTTCAAAACGTGGGCCTGGGCAGGGCAGATGAGCGAGTCACTGGCTAGTTGATACCAATCTCCTTGTTGTCCTCGATAAACCGTGTGAATGGGCGGCTGGCTGCTGTTTCTGAGCTTGCTTTGTCCAAGCTGACGATGGGTGGGCTACTGCCGGTACGCGCTTTGTCCATCCCACTGGCCATGGTGCCCAGAGGGGGGAGGGCGCTGCCCCCGAGACTCACGGGGAGCTGGGGGATGCCTCCGTTCTGGATGACGGAGATCTCGTTGTTCTTCATGGCGAGCCCGTTCGTGATGGCTGCAGCATACTGGTTCCAAAAACTGGGGTCGACGTTCATTGCCCGAGCCGCCAGGTCCTTCTGGAACATTTCAGAGAACTTCAGGGCATCGCCCCCTAGGAGAGCCATGGGGTTCTCCACAGACAGGCGGCGGCCGCGTCTCGCGGGGGCGTTATTCCACATGTGTGTCCCCATGTGCACCTGCGCGAGACACGGAGACAGCCCACGAGTAAGCGCCCAGACACGGAGGCAGAGCTGCTCCGCGTTCACTGCGGCAGACAGAGGTCTACCCCGCTCCCAAGCGCGACTTAGGGACAACAAAACACAGGTGGACTTTTCCGGGCACTTCATATTTCTACATGCAAACATCTTGTTTTATTAAATATAATAAGCAAAACCAACAAATATAAATTAATGAATGCGGTCTTTCAGTAGACAAACTTTAATTTTCTCCTAAGGTGTAAAGCCCACATGGCCACCCAGAGAACGTTCTGGAGCTCGAAGGGTCCAGGTCTTGCCCCTTCACTTGCCCAAGCCCTGGCTCCCTTCATGGCCTCCACCGTCCCCCACTTCACATCCTCTGCCGCTGGGACTGTCTGACTGTGCCTCTCTTCTCTTGCTTTCTCTCAAACGAGAAAACATTAATTCTAGAACATCCCAGGGCCACCTGCAGCCAGCAGACCCTTGGGGCAGTTCTTATCCAGCCCACACATGCCGGGTAGAAACCACAGGCATCGATCTTTGGGCTGTCTGAAGAGGCTGCCGGAACCCAGACAGGCTGGCTTTGCAAACGAGGACTTCACAGAGGACAGAAAGCAGCCATCAGCCAAGACGGTACAAGGAACGGGCCTGAGCCACCCAGTACTCATCACACACCCTCTCTACCACTGCTGCTGCGATCTCAGCACAGCGCTGGCTCCTCTGCCCCACGCCAGGAGTTTCTCAACCAGCGCCCCTCCTGTGGGCCCTCTTGGCAGCCACAAGGACAGAACGACAGGGCCTGTTGAGTGACCTCGCCTTGGTATTTCTTGTATTACATGTGAGGTTTAAAACCAAGTTTATTTTCGATCAGATTCAAGAGGGCTTCAGGCCCTAGACCTGTCCCCCAAGTTGCAAAGTGAGTGTTCTCACCCCTAACCAATGCCTAACCTGGCTGAAGCCATCAGAGGCCCAGCTGCATGTGTCCCTGGGGAGAGGCCCAGGCTCCTGTTCCCCTGCAGCCGATTAACAGCATGTAGCCTAAGTGTGTGTGCACAGGGACACACACACATGCCAGACACCACACACACGACATGCCCATTTGGACATGCACATTATACACGTATGGATACATTATACACCCACACATGGGGCACCTACACATGCATACTCATACACAACCCATACCCACGTGCATGCACATAGGTACACCGCTCACCCACACGCACACCCGACACACACACATCACACCCTACAACACACACACCAAGCACATGCATGCAAACACACCCACACCCACACGTGTGGCATCTCGTTCCCCTGGCCAGAATAGGAGCAGGACCTCGGTTGCTGTGTCCGCGGCAGGTGATGGGGGAAGCCACGGCGGCTCGGCGCACCGCAGCCGGGGCTGGAGCCTGCCATGCTCTTACCTTGAGGTTGCCCTTGGTGGTGAAGGCCCGGCCGCAGATGGTGCAACCGAACGGCTTCTCGCCGGTGTGCGTGCGCTCATGGATCTGCAGGGCACTGGCCGAGGAGAAGGTCTTCCCGCACGACTGGCAGTTGTGCTGCTTGGGCGTCCGGCGCGGCGGGGGGGCCAGCATGGGCGTCAGGCCCGGGCCCATCACTGTCTGAGGCCCGGCGGGGACCTGGACGCCCGCGGGCAGCGGGGGACCCTCGCCCAGCGCCATGGCCTTGCCGTGACCGTTCACTTCCACTTTGATCATGGTGGGTGCGGCGCTGGAGATCAGGCTAGGAGTGCTTTGGCTGGGACCTAGAGCAAAGTTGGGGTCAAATAACTGAGAAGGCAGCTCTTTCAATCTGTGCGTCAGTAAGTGCTGTTTTAAATTACCCATAGTGGAGCACCCTCGCCTGCAGAGCGCGCAGACGAACGGCCGCTCCTTAGTATGGCTGCGGTAGTGGATTTCCAACGCGCTCTTGCAAGCAAAAGGCTTGCCACAGACACCACACACAGTGCTGGGACACTTACCCCGCTCCCTGTTCAGGAACAGCAGGCTGAAGGGCGCCTCCTCCTTGATGCCCGCGCGGCCGGGGGCGCCTCCACTGCCTGGGGCGGGGGCCGGGCTGTCGGGCCTCTCGGTCTTGAGCGGGATCTCCTGGGGCTCCTCCGGGGCGCCCAGGCCCGGGGACTTGGAGCGGAAGCTCTCGCCGTTGCTGGGGGCCGGCGACAGGGCCTGCGAGGACGAGGACTCGGACAGGGCGGGGCTACCCGCGCTGTGGCTCTCCAGGTCGCCCACGGCCGACGAGGAGTCGTTGCTCAGGCGGTCACTCTCTCCGGACCCGTTATCCACGGACTTGAGGCTGGTCAGCTGCTGGCAGCTCATGACCGAGTCGATCATCTTCATCTGGTTCTCCAGGGCGGCGATGCTGGAGATGACCGAGGGCGGGGAGGGCGGGCAGGACCCCGCGTAGGACAGGAGCGGCTTGGCCGGGTCGCTGGCCGCGTCCTTCAGCTCGGCGTCGTCTTCCATGGAGTTCTCGTCCATGTCGTCGTCGTAGCTGCTCAGAATCTCCGCGTTCTTGTCGTCGTAGGCCAGCTCGGAGTCCATGGCATCCTGGAAGCCCTCGGGCAGCGGCGTGTTGGGGATCTGGCCGCCCATGTGCATGCGAATGTGCTGCTGCAGGACCACGGCGTTGGTGAACTTCTTCTGGCAGATGGGGCAGGAGTGCTGAACGCGCAGGGGCGGCTTGGCGCGGTGCACGCCGAAGTGCGTCTTGAGGTTGCCCTTGGTCGTGAAGGCGCGGCCGCAGATCTTGCACTTGAACGGCCGCTCCCCCGTGTGCGTCCGGTAGTGCATCTTCAGAGCGCTCTGGCAGCTCAGCACCCGGTGGCAGATGACGCACTGGTTCGGGTCCGTCATCTTCTTGTCGATGTTCTCCACCAGCTGCTGCAGCTTCGAGGTTTCCGACGTTTGCATCGAGTCCAGCAGCCCGCCGAACGGAAACTGGGCCTTGAACTGCTCGGAGACGGCGGGCAGCCCGGGGCTGCCGAGGCTCGTGGGAGCGCCATCCACCGATGTTGGCGCGGCGCTGGCCTGCGCGCCCACGGGAGTGTCCCCGGCCCTGACATTGGTGCAAGGCAAGCTGACAGGCTCGGCTTTAGTCAGGGGCGGCCCGCCGAGGAGCGGCTGTGGGGACTCGGCGGTGGCTGACACGCCGGACTCGGGGTGGTTGAGGCCTGGGGACAAGGAGGCGCACTCGCTGGAGGCGGGCGAGGGCCTCTGCGGGGAGCGGCTGGCGGGGGTGGCGGTGGGGGAGTCGGTGTAGCCGTGCCCGCCAGGAACAGTGGGCGGCAGTTGCAGCCCCACGGACGTGGGCACGGTGGGCAGCACGGGCTTGCTGTCCAGCCAGGTGGTCACGGGCTTCTCTGGGGGCAACGACATGCCGTAGGGAATGCCCGAGCAAGTGGGCACATTGTCCAGGTACTCGGGGACCGGGTAGGGGTTCATCTGGATGTGAGGGTACTTCTCCTTGTGCCTCTGGAAGTGCACCTTCAGGTTGCCTTTGGTGGAGAAGCGGTTCCCGCAGATGTTGCACTTGAAGGGCCGCTCGCCCGTGTGCGAGCGCAGGTGGATCTGGAGCGCGCTGTCACTGCCGAAGACCTTGGCGCAGAAGCGGCATTTGTGCTTGAAAAACGGGTCCTCGGCACTGGCCTTGGGCTCGAACACTGACACATTGGGCGGCTTGCCCTTGCGGTGCTTCATGAGCGCGGACAGCGGGTCCAGGGCGTTGGCCGTGGCCGCGATGCTGACCAGCGGGTTGGGGAAGATGACGCCGCTGGCAGAGGTCTGAGGTAGAAGCGGGCTTGGCAGGCCGGGCGCCGCGCCCAGCAGGGACCCCGGGCCCAGGGCAGGCGGCGTGGACGCGCTCTGTGGCTGCGATGAGGCCGCACTCTGCGGCGCTGGGGCCGGGGCGGGGGCGGCAGGGGCCGGGGCGGCGCTGGGGGGCGGCGGGCGCGCTGGGCTCCGCGGTGCCGCCGGGGGTGCTGGCGCCAGACTCGGGCCGGGACAGGGGCTGCGAGCTCTCGAAGGCAGCCGGGGCGGCGGGGCCCGAGCCCGCGGGGGCGGCGGCGGGGGCCCCTGCCGACAGAGGGAGTGCCGCCAGCCCGGGCAGCTGGCTGGGGGCCGGGCCCGGTGCGCTCGGGGCGGCCGCAGGACTGAGTGAGGGCCGCGGAGGCGGGCGCTGCATGAGGGC